>NC_056750.1:351148150-351195650 GCF_019279795.1 Protopterus annectens
TGCAAGGGCTATTTATTTTGTTGCTGGGCAGAACAAGGGCTCCTGGATACAGAGTGGTTAAGGCAGTTTTGAGCAGCTTTAATTGCATTTGCATGGGTTTGCACGAAGCTAAGAGGTGCTAACGTATGGTTAAACATACTGGTGCTTACACCATGTAGGCTTTGCTTACCAGTGCGCAAATGTACTTAGCTATAATATTGCAGCAATGCTGACACCTGCTAAGCATGGCTCAGCCCTGGTAACCAGTCCTCACATTCCAGTCTGATAACACAGCAGGGTAATGACATCTTTAATAAGTGTATGTAATGCCATGTACATAACATGCGTCTATGTCCTGTCATTACAGTAGCAAGGGGTGTGAGTCTACTGTCTGGGACACTTGAGTATATATGGCTTGTACAACAGTCTTATCCATTTGAAGGTGTTACATACATGGGTAGTATCCCAGGTTATATGCAGTCATACTGGCATGTAGTGTATCATTACATTACTATTGTTGACAGTGCTTTCCCAAGTAAGAGTAGATTGCAAATTGTAGTACCGGAAACAAACACCCCTGCATGCTAAGATGGACTCTGAGTCCTCACTATCATGTTCCTGGTGTGGGAGCTGTGTCTCATTAAATATATCCTACTGGATAATGATCTGAAATGTGGAAAATAACTGTAGACTACTGTGTGAATAGCACATGTCAGTGAGGGTTGTCGTCATGTAGTAATGGCATACCTATCAGTGTCAGATGTCTATCTGTTAACACATTCATCCTAATGCATAGCTAGTTGGCTAGCTGATGTCTGTCTATCCTCTGTACAGATGTGCAGATGTCAGGTATCTATCTTGGATACTTACACGCAATCTATGCTTGACTGACACTGACATGTCTGCCCAGCTGTATTATGAATGCCACAGATAGGAATCCATACCCTGTATGCACCACATGCCATGGATACCACAGCTACAGTACCACAGTCAGTGCAACATGCTTGGGTACAGGTCTCCAAGACAGACACTGACCATGTTATGTAAGACATGTTGCATACATGTCAACTGGAGCACCTCATGATTGGCTGATGCATGTCACTTCCACTCTGAGGATCACCGCAGTGGTATCTGTTGATAGATGGCCTGCTGGCACATGGCAGGTGGCATGATACCACTGTACACACATCCCCTACACTTCCCATCTCTCCATGGAGAGTAGCCTGGTACACACCTATGAACACTTGCACCGATGCACCTCAGTACTGACAAATGTGTACGTGTGTATTACTGAGAATATCAGTGTCTGTGTTTTTGTAGACCTGTAGTTGTGAACACCCTGAGACCCTTAACACCCACCGCACCCCCCATTGCCATAGTTAGATGTGGCTGCTGCTGTACCAGACATTACATGTACCTTGTTACACTCTTCTCCCTAATGGCTACCTGGGCCTTGCAGTACCAGCATAACACTGTTGTAAAAATGTGTTGATAGGCATGGAATACCCACTGAGTTCTGGCAAGTGTGTGTATGTGTGCATGTGTGTATTTATGTAGGGTACAACATTCTGAGGCCACATTCTCCTATTACAATATGCATTGCCACACAGTATTAGGGATAGTGATGTTGCTGACCATAGGAGAGGCATGACAATGCATCACCCTACCATGCCTGTGGCATGTGCATTAGATGCATATCACTGCAGTAGCCCTCTTAGGATGGACAAGGGGTTGTATTGCAGTCTTGGTCAATGTGTGATGATGGGTATGTCAGAGTGTTATCATGGGTTTCAGTGTGTACAATATCCACAGTGGGGTGTGGGTGCTGGGTATACTGTCATTACACCCTGGTACCCCCGGTATATGTCCCATGCTCCACTGTATGGGGACCACTATCATCATCAACCATACAGATAACTGATAACACTATCCAGCCCAGTTATGCATGTGCTGTGTGCAACCTACCTGTAACATGATGGACACACTGACAAGGTAGTTAGTACTGATAGGCCCATGTCTTTCAGATGTGTGTCTGACTGTTATGTGTTTGTCAATGTGTATATGATGGTATGTCACACTATGTATTGTCCATAAACAACCAGTACATCTCCCATTACCATACTGTAAATGCCTGGGGATGTTCATCATGTAACATATATTCTGGAGCATATCTTATCCTATAAGCTGTGTGGTGTGTACAATTAAAGCCACACACATCAGTAGCACAACATACCTAGGTAGGGGTCTAGTCCCAGTGTTTCCAAGTAAGAGTGTGTTTGTATGTGTAGGAATGTACTTCAGTTTACAGAATATTTGTGTCCCAGGAGATCATCTGTCTGAGAACTGCCTAGCATATGCTAACATTTCACAGGTATCATCCTATGTACATATATTCCATCACAACTAGTGTTAGAAGTGTAAATGGCCTCTTCCCCACTGTATAGGTGTGCAGCAATACTGGGGTTGGTATATATAGCTAGTTGTGGCTATTGTGGACACAGCAAACATCATCGCAGTTACTGTTGAGTGTATCCCCCCACTTAGCTGGCCGTAATACTGTACAGTTCATGTTAACAGGTTAGGTAGTTATCTATCACACTATCTGTGGTTCTACAGCACCTCTCACCTGCCAAAGGGTAGGGGTGTGCCACCCACACGAGCACACACATGTTTACTGAATTGAGATTTACACTACATTGGGGGAGGGGACATATACCCTGCCAGTACCATCATCAATGACATTAAACTAGTGGACTGCTTCTTCCTCAGTGTATTGTTGTGCCTATTCTGGCTTGGTGGAATTACATAGGCTACAATGGGTTCCTTGCACAGGTACATACATCCATGTGTACAGTATTCTCTGTGTAGTGCATCAACACCAAAGCCTCTGTGTGTTATACACAAACATGTGGTGTGTACCACCCAGTACACTTACCATTGTCCACTGTAAAAGGGCTGCTAACAGCAGCCACCATACACTCACCTGTATACACCACCCCCAGACCTATCAGCCATGTGGCACAGGCAGTAACTGTTATACAGACCTGTGACATGTGTTCACCTGTACCCAGGATATGGCACAGCCAAGGTGTCACCACAGTGCCATATCCCTTGTAGGATACGACAGCAGACCATCCACCTACTGACACATGGACACCTACAACACAAACAGATAACATTATGGAAACCACTATCACTCAGTGTTAATAACAGCTATAATGCATCATGGCTGGACAGCTACACTTCCTGAAATGTAAGCATTAAACTTTACTGCTGACAACATGTTACACAGCAGTACATTGATACACTGTAGTACAGTCACAGTGTGCATCGGAACCATATTAGCCTGTCCCTACATCGATGTTATGGATGACAGGGATGTGGCACAGGTATCATCATATGCACAGGGTGTGTTGTTGGTTTGCCAGAGACCTGAGCCATGTGTTTGACACCATGTGTGTAAGAGAGGGGTTTTAATTATTGATATGGCCATGGTGATGTGGTGTGTGTAGGTATGTGGTTGCCCTAGCTGTGTTTGTAGTGTGTGTGAGTATGCATGCACACAGTTCTTTAATGTGGCTGCCCTATCCAGCTGTTTGTTGGACAGCTGCAGACCATACCTGGCAGGGTGTGGAGTTCACCACCTTTGGCCATGAACATGAGAACTGTGCCTGCCAGGGGTTCCACTTGCATGTACAGGCACAAGCCATGATATGGTACTCTCTCCTGATGATGACATATGTCCGCTGGAACCAGGTCCCTCCTGGGACTGGCCAAGGCCACATGCAAGTGGCCTGCTGTGCTGTGGTATGGACAGTGCCCTCCAGCAGTACTAGGGATGGTACTGCCACTACAGGAGTGGCTTGGTGTCCTTGCACGTCCACGTCAACCTCCAGCTATTGGTGTTGCTGGCCTATGAACACGTGGCCATCGCACCACTCCCACCACATGCTTGAGCATGGACAATCCAAGGTCGAGGAGTCAAACCATCTCACTCCACCATCTATCCATGACCTCTGTATAATAATGGAGGGCACCTGCAAGATCACGGATGTTGTCATTAACAGCTGAAAAGAGTATCCCTATGCAGCCTCAGAGCCTGTCTGGTGTACCGTTCCATACATGCCTGCACCCCCATGACAGCCTGAAACATGCGTCTGGTGGTACCAGATGTGGCACTTCTACCAGGGGCAAGATGACCAGCAGCCTTCCAACAAGCACCCCTGTACATCTGCCTATGTGGTACCTTGCTGGACATCTGGCTTTGGCTGTTGTGTCCAGACACACATGCCATAGATACCTCACTGTCCTGTTCACTGCCACCAACCGAAAACTGTCCCTCTGCTATGGCCACCGATGATGGGGTATCTATAGGCACTGTGACTGTGTGTGGGGATGGGGTGGATAACAGCGAGATGTCAAATGATGGTGCAGCTTCAGCCTGTGACAACCCCGCCTGTACCTCAACACACCTATCATCATTTTCAGTGTCTGTATGGACACCAGCATCAGATTGCCTGCAGGAGGGACCCTGACCCACCTCACCACCTGTGAGGGGAACACAAGAAATGCACTTTAAGACCTGTACATCATTGCTTAACAGTACACACACACACACACACACACACACACACACACACACACACACACACACACACACACACACACACACACACACTGACATTCCACCATAATACTTACCTGTCCCTGAGTTTACAGACTGTTCCTAGTTTATTCTCTTACGTTCCCCATCCTGCATCAGTCTTGGGAACTTACCATCATTAATAACAATCATTAACATATCATTCTTGTAATTGCCTAGACAAGTGATCACAAAACATGACCTGTTACTCCATTACCTCTTTGACTTGATTGGAGTCATTTTTTCAAAGACTTACTGCTGTCATCCAGTGTTCACACTGGGTTTGTCCAGACAACTTGAGTATGGCCCCCATATGTTAGGGGCTACTACAGTCACTCAATATTGTCACACACTGGTCATATGTAACTATTGTTCAGTAGATGCAGTATCTGTTGCTCTATTAACTTTTTATGTGGACTACAGTAATATTTGGAAACACTCTTTGGTGTTGTCTAGTAATTCCCCAATGCATCTGTAGTACTGCATACATGGGTATTCTCTCACCTTTCTGCTGACTGCAATTATAACAGTGTCTGTGGTGTCTAGATTCCCTCCCAATGCATGTTCCATGCTACAGACCTTATTATACTATCAGCTGTGCTAAGATTGCATGTCAGTTAAGTATTCCTGGTGTTTCACGTGTCTGTCCTTCTCCATGTACTGCACAATTTCAAAAGGAAGTTGAGAGGTATGAACAACCCCGCAATCACACATATGCATGCATGGACACACACACAAACACACACACACATACACGCACACATCCTACATATATAAACCCCCCTCCACTTCACCAGATTGCACTTACAGAAAAAAATAACCCCCCCCCACACACACACACGCAAATGCACACACACACACTTATAGGTGAGGTTGCACGAAAATATTACACACAGACCTCCCATTACCCATCTGTCAACATGCATGACATATGGCACTCAACCAGCATGCAGTGCCGCTATACTCAATCCCTGCTAACAACATTATACATCTCTGTGCTGCAAGGGTTGTTTTAGTAGGTGATTCCCCTTCCCCTGGAACACACTGCACCCATGTACACAGCATTGCTGTGCACCTGTTCAGCACCCTGGCATGTACTGTGCACCATAACTCACAGGTGTACACATCATTGCTGAATGTGTATTACTGTCAGTTATGTCTGCTCTGCTGCTCACAGCCCCTGTGTGTTTGTCCAACACATACCTGGGATGATATGTGGACAGATGTAATTTGTTAATGCCTGATGTCTATTTTACAGATCTCATCAGCAGCAGTGCATGTATAGCCAATATGATACAATTACACTGACAACCTTCAAACCTTACAGTGGCTATGGAGAGTGTACACACTCTTATTAATATTACGCCCTCTTCCTTGATATGCCATGGGACCACATTAATGCATATGTTAACATTACACAAACCTGATATATGACATATGACCTGTACAATCAATGCAGTGTCAAACAAATGTGTTAGTTGTCCAGATGCTGATTGAGATGCATACACTTTGTGGGTGCATATGTGTGCATGCCCTTATCATGATGGTTTTCTGCGCCTACTGTTATGTGTACTACAGCAGTCACTATTCTTGGCAGGGGTATACTAGCATGGGCCATCTGCATTTGCCAGTATTTGGTCAGTCTGCCCTACAAATGTCCCCTAACTCTGCATGATTGCAAGGTCAACTCATGTGCACATCCCTTGGAGGTCACACACTGCCGTCACTATTGCTGTGGAGTTAGGGTTATGTCTGCCACGGTTCCTGACCCTGACTGTGTGCAGATACAGCCATTTGTAGCATCCTTTGGATCTCTGCTTCAATGCACTGCTGTGTCATGATGACAACCCCTCCCCACCCTCAGCCTTTTTTGCAGATGCTTGACAACTATGGGCTACACATGTGTCATTTTGCATTGTCCCAAACACTGAACAACATGTGTACCAGCCTAGTCCTAGCTAAGGAATGTCAAACATACAGGTGTACACTGGCACCAAGGTATAGATGGGGATGGTGGGTCTGAAGTGGGGTGAGGTGTTGGTTGTGCAGCACATGTATCTTACTTGATACTTGTCTGTAGGTTCCCAACGTGGTCTTGGTACACCAGTACACATTGCAAGGCATGCCTTTTGGGGACCTTTTCTGTTATGCATGCACTACCTGTAAAGAGGCCTGGCTGATGTTTCCTGTGGTACAACTGTCCCATCTGATTACCATAACCCATGGGCCACACGTATGCAGAGTCCAGGCAATTACTGACATGGGTATTGCACAGCTAGTACTTGCTAGACATTCCTGCAACTCACTTAGTGTTGTGGCATGTTACTAGACAGCCTGCATGATTGGTTTGCTACATGTGACATCATTTGTCTTGGATGGCCATCTGTTTATTTTCTACATTACCACTGCCCCATACATCCTTGCCACAAACATGACTGTCTGCACTGTTTGCCATGGTATATGCAATGGCGAAGTATGGCCACATGTCCAACTCCTGGGTGCTACCTGTTGGGTATGGGGTCCATGCCATGGCATGTAAGATGTGTGCAAGCCATGGCTGCCTCTGTTGCAGGTAAGTGGGCACATTTGATGGCCAAATGTCTTGTGCAGCAGACCATTTCCTGGTGTGACATTGGGGACCTGTACTTGCTGGAAGGTCCATACTCATGAAGAATGCATACTGTCAGCACCTCAACAGCTGCTTCAACTATATTTTATCTGGAGTGTATGCACACATATGTTTCCAGTGTTTGTTAAGGTATGTATTACCCATATTTGCTGTCCTAACATAGGACTCCATATTACACAATAATTGCTCATGTTAGGACCACATTGCAGGTTGTAATGGTTGTGGACTGCATTATTGTGATATGCTGTAGTGTAGATCTGTAACAATTGCCATTGTAATATTGGTATATACACTATTGTAGCACTGTACAAGGGTGATGTTTCAGACATGTCCCTAATGTAGGCCATTTGTCCCACCATTATGTACATCTTTGTGCACATATTTTGCAATGATAGGATGTTAGTTATATTGCAGGAGCCTGACATACCCTTCAGATGCACCATCATGGTGACCACTGTGATGCAGTGCAGTTAACAGCAACAATACGTGAACATGTACAGCATGCATTATGGGTAGGTGTGTTAAATGTGTGCATGGAATATACCATGGCCATAACATGACCGGTGTATTGGCAAACCTGAACAAACACCATACTCACTAGCTAAAGGCTACTGCCCTGGAGGTATGCCAGAGGGACCTACATAATTGTGTGAAAGATGTGATGTCAGTAGCCACACCTGTGGCATTGGTACAGGGTGGGTGCAGCATTACAGTACATCAACAGTACAAGCTCACAATACTACAGATTATGCACATCTGTTTCTTACTACAACACAGCAACAGAACATATCTATTTCATCTCACATATGCATGATCTAACTCGACAGATGCAGATGGATATACAACAGTGGTCTACTGATGTGTCCTGTGGCCTTACCTGCACGCTCCTCTGCCATTGTGTGGGTAGCACCCACCTCCACTATGCTCTCTGCCAGGTTTTCAGGTGAGCAGGTGCCCCGAGGCTGGTAAGGAGCTCCACAATATGTGTCAAGGGGGGCTGGATGGCATAACTCCACCTCGTTGCAAGCTGGTCCCTACTAACTGCAGCAGTACGCTGACAGGCATGGCGAAGTAGATTGGTGCATTGATATCGGACATGCTCATAACTGTGGTTATGCAGGCCAACATCATTTAAGCTGTGGACAAGATCATTCCACAGGGTGGTTTCCTCCTGCAGATCATGAGCTGTTTTGCCAAAAAATGTGTGGTAGTGCTGCACCAGGTGTGAGATGATAACATCATTCTCCTCTGCTGTATAAATTGGCAAGCATTCCCTCGACATAAAGTCTGAAAGACGTAAAGATGGAAACAGGTCTGAGGACCTCATATTGCAAGGTTATCATAGTTGTTAATACAAATCTCTGTCTCCCCTCCACCATATCTGCAACAACAGTCTGATCACACAACTCAATGGTTATGTCTACAGAAGACCTACTGCTGGGAAATATATTGTATTGTACAACACTTCGTCCTATGTGCTTGTAGTCATGTTCCATGTTGGGACATTATCATTGGTGGCCTGTTATGGACAATGTCACCTGCATGCCATTGTAAGGGCCACTATGTTTTCATATATGCATGTGTTCTGTTTGCTATGTGACTGCTGCACATCTGTTGCTTTGTGTTAATGGGGGTATCTATGCATGCTGTTGGACATGATCTGGGAATGTGTGGACTATTACTATCCACATATGCTCTATAACAGTGATACAATAGCATGTTTGAAGAACAGTTGCCAGCAGAACCACCTCTCCCACCTCATCTGGCCATGTTACCAGGCCACATCACATGTGGAACCCACCCTGGGACCTCCTCATCTATTGGTCCTACACTACCTTCAGGTGGAACCACCTCAGGGCATGGTGTTCACCTCCCCCAGGAGCACACACAGAATCCTGTCACCCAAAGCCAGGCTCAGGGTCTGGTGCATAGGGAGCTCCACAGAGACTAGGGGGATGTGCTAAAGCACCTTGAAGCCCACAGTACACACTCACAGGGTCTGCATGCTCCTCCTGCTCATTACCCAGCCCAGGCACCTTCAGGGCCATGAAGCTGATGTTGTGACTGCCCATGGGAGGGGAACCTGGTTCCAATGTTTCCATATGGGGGCTCATGGGCTTCCACATCACAGACGACACTCCCCATCCAGGGTGTTTATCCACCACATGTGTTATATACTACCCCTGTATGCTGTCTTCTCTATCTGCCAACCCAATTTAACTACACAAATATACCTGCTATCCATCCTGAAATTAAAAATCCCTCCTTTAAAAACAAGGGAAATGTGTCCCCAACATGGGGTTCACACCTGACATAACCATCCATTTTGCACACACTTACAGCTATATATATATATATATATATATATATATATATATATATATATATATATATATGTATTGATATGTGTGATGTTCCCTCACACATATCATGCAGCACTGTCATTCAACAGTAGGGGACATGCATTTATATAAATATGTGTGTGTGTGTGTCTTTGTATATCTGCAGACATACACACACACATATTTATATATATATATATATATATATATATATATATATATATATCTATATCGATATATATATATATATATATATATATATATATATATATATATATATATATATATATATATATATATATATATATATATATATATATATATATATATATATATATATATATATATATATATATATAGATATACATATATGGGTCTACTGCTTTTCATCGAATATCATGTATTCGAAAAAGAGCAGTAGACTGCCCAGTTACGTGAAAGTGCACTTATTCGAAAGTGCACTTTCGCGAACTCAGCTTCTACGAACGGATCGCACCACAGTGGAGGACAGTAGGAAAACATGCTATGTCCACCACTGTGGTTTGGTAGTTACGAACCTTAGGGTTAGGGCACGGGTCATGGTAAGGGGATAGCTAGTAGGGCTATCCCCTTACATGACCTGTTCATTAACCCTAAGGTCCGTGACTACCACACCACAGTGGAGGATAACCTGTCCTCCAGTGTGGTGCGGTAGTCATGGACCTTAGGGTTAGGGTGCAGATCATGGTAAGGGGATAGCCCTACTAGCTATCCCTTTATCATGACCCACGCCCTAACCCTAAGGTCCGTAACTACTGCATCAAAATCATTAGAAGCCCATTCGCTGAAGCAGGTTTTGCGAAAGTCCACTTTCGATTAAGTGCACTTTCGCGTAACCCAGGGTCTACTGTGTGAGTTCGAAGAAGTGTATTTTCAAACTTATACAGTAGACCCATATATATATATATATATATATATATATATATATATATATATATATGGGGTGCATTCAGACATCAGGTCCACACCCTCTAACTCTCCTTCCTGCACAGCTGCGCTGGTCTGCCTTGCTACAACACAGACAGGTGCCACATGTGGACACAGCCTAACATTGGGCGGTATGCATAGGGACAGATTGCAGGTAAGCCTATTACGCACCTATGGCATTTGTGCATGCTACATTGCACATTAACATAACTGTCCTGCAAGTGGTGGGCTCTGGCATTAATTCCACTACCAGCTATTGGCCACACTAATATACATGTCTTGCAGTACACAACACACACTATGATGGTTTACATCTTGTTAGTCAGTGCTGATCTGCACAGTTGACAGGTATGGCCCACTGCCCACAGGGCAGACACAACTGTCCATAGCAGTTGTTCAACTGGACATCATTACAACAACACCTGATGGCACATATAAATCATTCTACATCATCTATCCCACTATTATTTACCAAGTACTACATTCAATTACATGCATATATACTTCACATACCTGCTGTGGGAATGTTGTCTCTTCTGGATACAGTTTGCTGTGTGGATGGATGGATGGATGGATGTGTGTTTGTTTGTTGTATTTTTTTTTATTTCTCTCTCTCTCTGTCTCAGTCTCTCTACAGTAAATGGATTGAGCTGCTTTGAATAGATTGCACAATGAATTTTATAGGTGATGCACATGATCAGGTGATGGCTTCTACACCAATCAGTGCCCACCACTTGCTACCTGCATGCAGCCTGCTGTGTAGTACTTCCAATTACCACTGCCATGTCAACCCACTACTATAAATTCCTACATCATGTGGGTTTGTCCCTTTACCTTTTCTGTATGGAGGACATCCTTCCTGTGTGTGGGCAGCAGTGTTACAGACAGCAGGTAGCAATACCTCTTACAAGAGGACTTGCAGACTCAGGCCAGCTACATATTTGTATAGGGTTCCAGACCTACAGACAGTGTGAGTAGTGTTGTTATATGCATTGTATACCACCAGTGTTACAGGGTTTGTGTGTACATAATAGTTTAGTATGGAATGCAGTCTGTTTGTATAGCTCTCAACTGTGGGCCTTTCCACATGATGGCCAGAGGATTGCCTGTTATGTTTTGTCTGTCTACCACACAGGTTTTGTGTCAGATATATCACTGACATTCTGCCTGTTGAGTGCTATCAGTATATGGCTACATCCATGTGTGTTTCTGACTTCATATTCCTGACTAATGTTATGTTGCAAACTATACTGTAACACCACCAATGTTCTCAGTGTATAACAACACTATTGCAAATATGGCCCTGTGTTCCGGCCTTTGTCCTTCACCTATATACCAGGCTTTGTCTATATGACATGCAGTAAGAGGTTGTTATGTAGTAGCCTGTGATTATAGGTTCATAGGTAGGTACTAGGCTATCTGCCCAAAGGCATTTATAAGCCTAGCCGGAATGTGTTGGCTTTCGCTGTCCCCTTAGATTAGTTCCCTGTACCTGTGTCCAGCAGAGCCATTGAAGTGATTCCTGGAGTGAACTTTCTGTTTCCCATCCATGCATCAAGGTTTCTCTTGAAGAGGGTTAGCGAGGAGCTCTGCCTAATGCAGATTGGAATCTTGTTCCAGAGCATGGGAAGTCTCTGGGACAGGAATCTATCCCTCCAGCACATCCTATTTATTGTTGTGGTGAGGTTTAGATCCCTGGAGCATGTGGCTTGAGGGGATATAGTTTTCTTTAGGTGGAGCATGTCCATCAATTCTGGGTTGAACATGGCCTTGTATGTCAGGCAGAGATCACCTCTGAGTAGGCAGTATGCAACCGAGTACAGCTGTAGTTTCTTCATTTGAGCTGCATAGGGCATCTGCTTGAGGCCAGTGATCCAGTTGGTGAGGTACTTCTGTAGTCTTTCCAGTTGTTGCAGGTGTCTTGTAAGGTACATCCCAAATGGGGTATTGTAATCTATGATGGGTCTGATGAGTGATGCATAGAGGGGCCCAATTACATCTTTCAATCTGGATGCAAACCCTTTTGTGATTAGATGGGCCACATAGAAGGATTTTCTAACCACTTTGGCAATGTGATTATCAAAGGAGAATTTACTATCTACTTGGGTCCCCAGATCCCTTATTACGTCTTCCGTATTTAGGGGCTTACCACCTATGTTGTAGTTTGTGGGTACTTTGTTTTTCCCAAAGGGTTTGACTATGCACTTTTTGGCATTTAGCTTGAGGCCATGGTTTTGACACCAGGTATCTGCCTCAGTGAGACACTTTTGGACGATGTTTGTGTTAGCCATAGAGTCAATTATAGCCCCTAGTTTGCAATCGTCTGCGAACTTGGTCAGCCATAGTCCTCCTGTGCTTGCCTGTACCTCTGAGAAGTATATGCTAAACAGCAGGGGTCCTAGGACTGAGCCCTGGGGAATGCCACTTGTAACCGGTTAAGAGTCAGACCTAGCTCCCACAACTCTTACCATGTGGGTTTTGCCAGTGAGCCTGTTGGCAGCCCAGCTCATGACATAAGGGTTTATGTTCAGGCTGCTGAGCTTGTCTATAATACTTGAGTGGGAAATGGTGTTGAAGGTCTTTGCGAGGTCTAGGTAGGCTATCTGGACCAACTTTCCCTCGTCTATAGCCTTGGTAACTATCTCAAAGAAGTCCATCAGGTTTAGGAGGCATGATCTGCCCTTAAAAAAGCCGAACTGGGTAGGGTCCAGTCTTTGGAGGTTTCCTATGTCTCTTTTAATGAGATCCATGATGATGTGCTCCATAGCTTTGCAGACCAAGCTAGTCAGGCTTATAGGATGATAGTTCCCGGGTCCATTGTGGCTCCACCTTTATGGAGCAGAATAACCATTGCTGTGCACCACTCTGTGGGCACATAGCCTGTGGAGAGGCTGAGTTAAAACCGTGTGTTTAGGTGAGGGGTTAGGTAATTTTTGAGTTCGTGTAGGACACAGCCTGGGACACTGTCTGGTCCCATTGATGCAGTGTTTATGGCTTTAAAGAGGGCTGTTTTAACCTGAGTGTCTCTGATTTCAGGGGCATTACATTCTTCTGGTATAGTTATGGGCCCTTTTATGGGTGAGAGGAGGGGTGACGTTTGCACTGAGCCTGTCTGCCAGGATGTTGGCTATATCGGTCGGTTCAGTGTACTTTTTGACATTATCCACTAACTCTGAGCAGATCTGAGAATTGCCACTTAGATTCTTGACATAGTTAAAAAATGCCTTGTGGTTATCTTTGGAGTCCATGGCAATTATTCTTTCGAAGCTAGACTTGGATGATTTTATGAGGGGACGTAGTTTCTTGCTGATACTGATCAGGGATGTCTTCCCTTCTCTGGGTTTTACTCTTTTCTGTACTAGTTTCCTCCTTCTGTTGTATAGCTTGTTTATGGCAGGGGTCCACCAGACTGGTTTCCTTTTCTTGGAGGAGTGAGTCTTCGTTTTGTTTGGGATAGCACGATCCCTGCATTCTTGTAGGTGCCCGTAGAGTGCATTAGTAAAGGATTTTGCAGCTTGGATAGCGTTATCCTTTAGCATGGGGGCTTTGAAACTTCCCACCTTGGTCTTAAGTAATGTGAAGTTTGCTTTTGAAATGTTTTTCACGGTGGTTTCTTTGACCAGGGGCGGTGGCAGAATGTGGATATCCAGAGTGATTAGTTTATGGTCAGATCAAACCAGCGAGGGGTTGCCCTCCAGTGTACAACACTGGTCACCTATGTTGGTGATGACCAGGTCCAATATGTCACCTCTGGTGGGGGTGTTGACCAGTTGATCCAGGGTGTTTGAGTTTGTAAATTCTAGGAAATTTTGGGCAAGGGAGTTTCTACTTCAGTAGTTCTCCCAGTTAATGTTTGGGTAATTGAAATCACCCAATATCAGGGTGTTTGGTAGGACCTTTATGTTTCCCAGTATTTCCAGGAATGTGGAGTAGGGGTCCGGGGACATGGTGGGTGATCTGTAGCAAGCTATAATTTGAATAGCAGTTTTGCCTGTTGTTAGTTGCATTTGGATGATCTATGAAGCATCGTGCTGTGCTACTAACCTAGAGGTGTGGGTATCCTTGATGAATATGGATACTCCCCCGCCTTTTGTATTTTGGTCAAGGTTTTGTGGCCAAAATGTATGGTATGAGTTGTAGCCTGGTAGTGCTGGGGTGCTCTCTGGAGCCTTAAACCAGGTTTCTGTTACTGCACATATATCAGTTTTCTCCATACTGAGGAGTGCCTCGAGTGCGTGCATTTTGAGGTTTAGACTTATAGCATTGAATAGCATTACCCTCATTTTTTTTTTTACTTGTGCTATTTACGGCAGTGGGTTTGTATTTTGAGCCTTGCCTAAAAAAGACACTATGGGGGTGGCAAGAGCCTTGGCCAGTATTTGAAAGCCTAAGGGTGACAGGTGCAAGCCGTCTCTAGCGAAGCAGCGTGGCTTGTCGAGCATGTCATCCCAGGCCGACAGACTCTGGATCCCCTTTGAATGACACCGGAAGCTTAGCCAATTGTTGAAACTGATCATTTTTTTCTCTATACCGTGGTATCATTCTTGATGAGGGCAGGATGCTACTCAGGGTCAGGGTCATACTGGCCTGGGCTATGTGATCAGAGAGCTCCTCCATGTCTCTTTTCATGTAGTCCAGGGAGGTACGGCTCAGGTCATTCACACCAACAATGACAATGACAGAGTCATATTTGTACTTGTTCTGGAGTGACCTGAGTGCTTGTGTTATGTGGCAGATCCTAGCACCCAACAGGCAGCTAACAGTAACCATCTCATTGTTCAGCCTAGTGAGTGGGATGTCAGTGTGCCTGACTATAGAGTCACCTATTACTAATGTGTTGGGTATGTTATTTTGCCTTAAGGGCTGTGATTGTGTGGCACACTTGTTTTGTGAAGTATGTGTTTCATGGTTTGTGTTGGGGGATGGAGGTTGTTTGGATGTCTGCTTTGGAGGTCTCTGTTGCTTTTGCAGATTTTTATTTAGAGACTACGGGTATGTTTTCATGTATTTATGTATGTTTTGTGCCAGTGCTGGTTTCATAGGTCTATGTGAGACTGGTGGTGTGATGCAAGTAATTCCCTTCTTCTCTTGACTGCCTGGTCCAGTCTTGGATTGAGAGAGCTTAGCCTTCAGTTTGGCTGTATAATTGCATCTCTTGCATGTATTAGTGTTTGGTGAAAGGAGGAGAGGGTTGTCTGTGTACATGATGCAATTTTAACATTGCTTCAAAATGCCCAGATTCATCAGTTGGACTGGAGAGTACACCTGAAACTGCCCTTTGGACATGCCTGGATAGGTACAGTGAACTGTTTTACTGATTGGCTGATAAGGTCGAATAGAGAGCCTTATCCTTCTCTACAGTATAGGAAGGTCTATTGCTAAGGTTTATTAGTGCTTGCTATGAGTTTTGAGCAAGTGCCGGGATGAGCTGCCATTCCTGACATCATTCTGCTGATGTTGTGGTTCCCACACATATTGTGAGGTAGGGTCCATATATATGTGGGCTACAGCTGGACAAAACATGTGTGCCCTTCTGCAGTCCAGATGTCAGTGTAGGTAACACTGTTGTATGCCCCTGTAAGTCAGTATATGGGGGAGGGGTATTCACCATATGTAACCTAGGCTGTTACAACATGCGAGGGATATCAGTAGTAAGACGCCTTAAGGTATATGGCTGTACATTTTCGTACGTTTCACCTTGGGAACACTGGCGGCCTAGTGCTTATTGTCATACAGACTGTTCTGTTTGTCAGTGTGATAGTGATGTTTTAAGTTAAGCATTGTTATGTAACAGATACATCCTCATTGTGGCAGCTTAATTCTTTTCCCCCTAGGGATTGATTACAGGGTGTAATTGGAGGCTGCTGAACTATACATCTGCATTACTTACTGTTGACTGATTGTTATCCTCTGGCCCAGTCTTTCTTTACTATTGTACTACTTGAAGGCCTTGGTCTGGACAGCAACATATGTTATGCTTTCGAATTACTGTTTAAAATGATCTGCTTGAGAGTTGCATTACTCAGTTAGTATGTATTTCAAACACCTAACAGCTATATGACATGGCATATACAACTGTAATAGTATACAAATAAACATTTCTTATGTATGCAAACCTTGTGTGTGGTGTCATATCCTTTGACTTCTCTGTGGGTATATGTTTCATGCAATAATTGTCTTTTGTATGAGTGAATAATACAGTGTCCATTTTAAAAGGTGGCAACTGTAGGAAAACTGGCTGTTCAATATGCTGTGCACCCTCTAAATATTTATCTCCCTATACATATCTATATGTAGTAATATATGTATATGTGTGTGTATGTGTATATACACACACATTTATTTTTATATATATATATATATATATATATATATATATATATATAGATTCATAGGTTCACAGGTTGTAACTAGGCTATTGGCCCTATGGCCTATGCAAGCCTAGCCATAACAATTCCCTGGATATTTCTTCCCACAATATTTACTTCTCTGGACCCCTGTCTAGCAGGGCAACTGACATGATCCCCGGGGAGAATTTCCTATCTCCCATAAAATCATCAAGGTTCCTTTTGAAGAGAGCCAATGAGGCGCTCTGCTTGACATGTATGGGCAGTCTATTCCAGAGTATGGGGAGACTCTGGGCCAGGAACCTATCACTCCAGCATGTTTTGTTCATTGTGATGACAAGGTTTAGATCCCTGGAGTGTGTGGCTTTGAGGGATTGGGATTCTTTAAGTGGAGCAAGTCCAACAGCTCAGGGTTTGACATGGCCTTGTATGTTAAGCAGAGATTGCCTCTGAGTAGACAATATGCCACAGAATATAGCTGGAGTTTTTTTAGACGTTCAGCATATGGCATCTGCTTTAAGTCTGTGATTCTTTTAGTGATGTATTTCTGTGACCTTTCCAGCTCTTGAGAATGTCTTGTGAGGTACATACCAAACGGGGCATTATACTCTATAATGGGTCTAATGAGGGATGAGTACAGTGGGACAATGACCTTCTTTTTTTTGGATGAAAAGCCCTTAGTGATGAGGTGTGCCACATAGAATGATTTCATGACTGGTGTGGTGATGTGGTTATCGAAAGTGAGACCACTGTCCACCTGTGTCCCTAAGTGTCTCATCACACTTTCGATGTTTAGTGTCCTGCCACCTATGTGGTAATTCATGGGTACAGTTTTTTTTCCAAAGGGGATAACTATACATTTCTTGGCATTAAGCTTGAGCTCATGGCTCTGGCACCAGGTATCTGTTTCTGTAAGCCCCTTTTGTAGAAAATCCACATAATTTGGGGATTCAATAATGGTTCCCAGTTTGCAGTCATCTGCAAACTTTGTTAGCCAGAGTCCCTTAGTGTTGGCTTGCACTTCAAAGAAGTAGATGCCAAGCAAGAGTGGTCCCAGGACTGAACCCTGAGGTACTCCACTTGTCACTTGTCTGGAGCTGGATTTGGAATCGGCTACTTTTACAGTCTGGGTTCTGTCAGTAAGCCAGTTGGCAACCCATCGAGTGATGTAGGGATTTATGCCAAGCTTATTAAGTTTATCTATGATTCCAGAGTGGGGGGTGACGTTGAAGGCCTTGAGAAGGTCCAGATAGGCTGTGTGGACTGCCTTACCCTCGTCCACAGCTCTGGAGACTGATTCAAAGAAGTCAATCAGATTTAGGAGACAAGATCGGCCCTTCACAAACCCACACTGGGTGGGGACCAGTGTTTGAAGGTTGCCAATGTCTTTGTTTATAAGTTCCATGATAATGCGTTCCATGTCCTTGCAGATCAGGCTTGTCAGACTGATGGGAGGTAGTTTCCAGGATCCAAGGTCACAAAGCCTGAGATGAGGCTATGATTAAGCATGACACTTAGGTGAGGTGCAAGTTCATTTTGTAGTTCATGTAGTACACAGCCTGGGATATCATCTCGTCCCATGGATGCTGTATTCTTAGCTTTGGAGAGTGTGGTTTCTACATGAGTGGCCATGATTACCGGAATTTGGCAAACTTTTTGGTATTGAGATTGGCCCTTTAGGGGGTGAGCGGGGTGAAGTTGGCACTAAATCGATCTGCCAGGATATTGGCAATATCCTTGGGATCAGTATATTTAATGCCATTCTGTTGTAGCTCAGACCAGATCTGAGCATTGTCATTTAGATTCTTGACATAACTATAGAATGACTTGTGGTTGTCTTTGGAATCTTTGGCAATTGTATTTTCGTATCTAGCTTTTGAGGATTTTATAAGGGATCTCAGCTTTTTCCTCTGGCTGGTGAGGGAGTTTTTTGCTTCCTGGGATTTTCCACTTTTCTGCAACAATTTCTTCCTTCTGTTTTATATATATATATATATATATATATATATATATATATATATATATATATATATATATATGTGTGTGTGTATCTCAGTTGTGTATGTATCATTAGAATGTTTATTGCTTCCACATTATACATTCCCTATGGTAGCCAGACTGTACTGCATGATATGTTATTGAGACCATCCTGACATCATACAGGTGGGATGGATTACTGTTAACTTCTTTTGGTTATGTTGTGTAGGGTCCTGGGTATGTGACTTGCAAGTGTTGGTACTGTGTTACAAGGCAGATCTGTTTGGCTGTGGGGGAGGGGATGATATCAATAATTACAAGAGGTACTTAGCTTGGAACCCCCTCACCCCCATTAATGGTGCCTTTGGTCATATATGTATTTGTTGTGTTCTCTTTTATATCTATAGATATATATTTGTATATCTGTATATCTATATATCTATATATATATATATATATATATATATATATATATATATATATATATATGTGTATATGTATATATATATTATATATATATATATATATATCTGTTTACATATATATATATATATATATATATATATATATATATATATATATATATATATATATATATATATATATATAGTGCGTATCAATTCACCTAAAACTCATTTCGCCGAAACCAAATCACCTAAAGTTCATTTCACCTAAAACTCATTTCACTGACAAGTAGTACAATAAGGCAAGTCAAAGGTGTATGTCCTTTTCCACACTGTAGAGCGATCCTGGTTTTAGTATATATATTTAGGGGGGTGTGGGGGGGTGCATCCCCCCACTTACTTTGGTTTTATGGTGTCTGGCTTTGTAATACATTATCTGGTAAAAGCCAACTAGGTGGGGGGGGGCTATGCCCCCCGCACCCCTCCTTAATATATATACTAACACCAGGATTGCACTACAGTGGGGAAAAGGACATATACCATTGAACTGCTTTCGATTACTGCTTGTCAGTGAAATGAGTCTTAGGTGAAATGAACTTTAGGTGATTTAGTCTTGGTGAAATGAGTTTTAGGTGATTTAGTCTTGGTGAAATGAGTTTTAGGTGAAGTGATACGTACCCATGTAGACATATATATCTATAGATGTATACACACACACACATATATATATATATATATATATATATATATATATATATATATATATACATTTATATATATATATATATATATATATATATATATATTTATATATATATATATATATATATATATATATATGATATATATATATATATATATATATATATATGTGTGTGTGTACATAGACACACACACACACACACACACACACACACACACACACACACACACACACACACACACACACACACACACACACACACAGACACACACACACTCACACACACACACACACACACACACACACACACACACACACACACACACACACATATATCTACATGTATAAATACATTTCCTGTACTGTTGAATCACTGGGCTGGATGATATGTTTGTGAAAATGTCAGGGTTATGTATATCTGACATGGTTTAGTTATAAATCACTTTGGCTATGGTGTACAGGGTCCTGGGTTCAAAACTTGCAAAGGCTGATTATTTTTTTACTGGGCAGAACAAGAGCCGTTGGTTAGAGAGTGATTAAGGCACTTTTAAGCAGTTGTAAGTGGGTTTGCATGGCAGTAAGCAATGCTAACTTCTGGTTAAATATGTTTACAGTCAGTTAGCCTCTAGATTGTTTATTCTCTGTAGACATTGCTTACCCCCACACAAACAGACTTAAACCATGCTTACTACTGCTTAAAAGTGCTTACTCCTGCTTACCCCCATGCTAATTTCTTTAAAACAAAAGAAAAAGGGTTGATAGGAAAGTGGTGAAAAAGGGGACACAAAGAGGGAAAGACATTAGGGAAAATAGCTAGGGATGTGCAGGGCGGGTGTAGGGAAGGTCCATAGCTGCCCATTTCTTCTACAGTAACAGCTGTGCATATACACTGATTTGGAGGTAGATTTGGACACTCATACCCCTGAGAGAGGGGTGAGCACAACAATAATATGTTGTGAAGCCAATTACACCAGATTACATGTGTCCAGTGGACATGTGTGAGAAATGGACAGCTATTTATGTGGCGAGCGTTTTTGTTTTTTGGGAATAGATTGCCCTTTTTTTTAAGGTGAGAGTGGGATGTTGAGGAGGGATAATAGGTATATTTGGGGAGGTAGGTTGGGTAGAATAACATTTAAGACAGACAAGACAGCATACAGGGTCAGTATATGACACATGTGAGGGTAATCACCTTGGATGGGGAGGGGTGTTTGGAAGTTGGAATCCCATGAGCCCCCTAGTAGAAACAGTGGGACTGAGGTCCCCACCCATGGGCAGTCACCATTGCACCTTCATGGCCCCAAAGGTGGCTGTGCTAGGGGCTGGGTAGGAGGGGCAGGCTGACTCTCTAAATGAGCAATGCAGCCCTCAAACTGGCATAGCAGATCTCCAAATTCCCTGCAGAGCTCACTATGCACCAGACCCTGGACCTGACAACGGGTGACAGTATACTGTCTGCGCCTTCTCCCGGGGGGCGAGGTGAGCCCCATCCCCTGAGGCAGTTCCACCCGAATGTGGTGCAGGTCCAGCTGATGAGGAGGTCCCAGTGTGGGCCTCAGATGTGCTGGTGTCCGGTGCCATGGCCAGATAAGGCGGGAGATGTGGGTCCGGTGGGACCGGCCTTCCCAAACATGCTGTGGTATTTCAATTTTAAAACATATGTGGGTTAGTAATAGTTAACACATTCCAGGATTAGGTATAACAGCATGCATAGATATTCCTATTAACCCAAAACACCAGATATGGAACAGTTGCATAGCAAACAGAACACATGCATATATGGAACCACAGTGCCATTACCACAGCATGCAGGTACATTGATGGCAGCATGCCACCAATGTGGGAGTATTTCAACATGGCACATGCATAGAAATACACTTCAATATTTATCAAACAATAGGACATATGTTCCAACAGTAGATTTAATTGTACACATACCGACTGAGTTGTGTATTTAGTTTATTGTTGCAGGTATGGTGTGGGGAGAGAAAGATGTCAGTTAACTTGTATATCCCTGTAGTTGTCATTACTTTCTTAGTCAGTGCTGTGATGTGTATCTTACATGTATTGTTACACTACCCAATGGCCTTAGTTTGGACAGTGGCGTGGGTTGGGAGGGTGCCCTAATGATTGAGGTGTTTGCTTTAGAAACACAAGGTGCAGGGTTTGAGTCTCACAAGGAATAATTGTCTAGGCTTAAAATGGCTCGCAAGGGCAGTTAGCCTAGTATGAATCTATATGACAACTATCTACATAAACTGTGTTTTACCTGCAGTATACACCTCTTACCTGGTATACCTGTAGAGGTATTGTTTGTTAACACTACCTGACTGTTTCTACACATATTCCCATATTCCAGGTTGATGCTGTGCACATACCTCACCATCTCCTATTGCACACTCTGGGCATGTCTTGACAACATGCAGGTGAAACTGGGACATATTTTGACTATTGCCCTCTTAAACCTTTGGTGAGTTGCTACAATGACAGGTTTGTTTTCATATACATTTTCCAAATATTGACAGACCTGACAGTCAGTTATATGACATTAAATGCTGCCTAAATGTCAGAGATCATCATGTTGATATGCCAGGGGTCAGGGTAACAGGCAGCAGATATGGGCCAATTATCTGGACATTCTGGACAGATCTGTACAGTTGAGGGGTATGATTCTGCATACAGCTTACTACCACTCCCAGGATTTGAACCATGGCTGTGTCTGCTAAAAATAAAACAGTGCACATCACAGTTGAGTGTGCTATATAGATATCGCCATGTATCTTTTATCTGATTTCTGTCTATAAGCCTCCCATGGTTTTACACTCTGACCTTGTAAT
The DNA here is from genome assembly GCF_019279795.1 of Protopterus annectens. NCBI lineage: Eukaryota > Metazoa > Chordata > Ceratodontiformes > Protopteridae > Protopterus > Protopterus annectens. Next base: position 351,170,977 of record NC_056750.1, read on the forward strand.
TACAACACTCTTATACAGGGTTTCCTAGGCAGTTTTATTATGTAGCACTGTGTGGATGACAGTGATGAGTAATACCTTATTATTCAGAGATACTGCAACACTAACAGTGGCATACAATACCAGACTAAACAGTACCAGTCCAGGATTTCAATCTCCTATTTCTAGGCACAGTTTTCGTATGTGACAGACCTGTGAGGGGAATGTTTGTTAACACTACCTGAATGTTGCCAGACATATTACCAGATTCCACATTATTATTATGCACATACATCTCACTCTGTTACTGCACACACTCTGGTCATAGCTTCACAACATGGGGGTGGAGATGGGACATACTTTGCTTATTACTCTCATAACACTTTGGTGAGTTGCTAGAGTGACAGGTTTGTTCTTATAGATATCTTTCTAACAGTTATGATGTCTGACAATCAGTTGTATGTCATTATTTGCTGCCTAAACTTCTGGGGTCATCCCGCTGATTTGCCAGAGGGACATGGTGACAGGCAGGGGACTTATGACAATTATCTGGACTTTCGGACAATATCTGTACAGTTGTGGGGTATGATTCTGCATACAGCTTACTACCACTTCCAGGATTCGAACCATGGCTGTGTGTGTTAAAAATACAATACTTCACATCTCAGTTGAGTGTGTATATGGATTATGTTGCCTATCTTTTCACTGTTTTCTGTCTAAGTCTCTCTCAGTTTTACAATATGACCTTGTGATTGCCTACACATTTTATTTATACAGCACAGTGTGGGTAACAGTGCTTAATACAACAGTACTATTAAGAGAATGCAACACTACATTACCATATGATACCAGAGTAAACACAAGCAGTCCAGGAGTTAGACCTTTATTGCCAGGCTGTTACCCTTTTATTTACATACAACGTATATGAGACTCTTCCTGCCATATTGTCTGGTTTATTCAGTACTTGCCATACACAATACAGGTTTTACACTGGCAATTAACTTTCTACTACTTTTAGATTTGTTTCTTATGACAGTACAAGCAAGATTATTACTAACCTGCCTCATGACACAGCCTCTGCAGCCTGCAGGCATGGGCTTCCCGATTCACAGCCTGCTCGTCTGCCACTGTCAAAGACATAAGAGGAATATTTAGCCATACCTATCAATAATATACATGAGCTGGCAATTATTACACAGGTAATAGGATGAGTATTTACACACAGCTGAGACATCACCCAACTGCCTATCTTCTTGCTTCCACTGATCCAAGAGCTCCCTCTTCCTCTGTTTCAGGTCGGCATAGTGATGCCTGACTAGCTCACCAGTTCGAGAGATGCCAGTGGCACTGGTGAGGTTCACGGAGGAGATGGTCCCAGGCTTCTGCTTTATATTGGGAACCCTGGTACTGGCCTTGCAGCAGTCTCTGGTCATGGTCTTTAACAAAGATTTCTGCCATAACTTTGGACTCCTGTATGCCCCAGCGCTGCACCCGGAAGCATGATCCTTCATCCACACCGGCCATAGTGCCTACAGGAGGAAGTTGCAACCAGTTATGAGATGTATTCCCACCTGTGGGGTTTAAATAGGGCCAATTTCCTGCACTTTGCCATGATTGGATGGTTTTGAAATTGCTAAGTTATGGGAAAACCTGCTTACCTAAGGCTGGCATTGCTTAAAGTGGTACACCAATGGGTAAATTGATTTAGGTGGCGTAAACATTGCTCACACCTAGCAAACAGGGGTGTGCAATACTTAGCATTGCTTAATTTTCAATTTATACACTATTTGCTGTTTGACATTGATTTATCATTCATTACATGTTATATATTTGTTTAGTATCCATGATTCATGTGTACATACACTGTATGGGGTCCTTGTGTTTATTGGAGGATTTCACCACTTTATTACAATGACACCTCACATCTGGACTTAATGAAGTACTCCAGCACACATATTTATGTTATATAGTAGGTTAGATAAACTGTATATAGATTCCTTTCACGTGCAAATTATGATTTTGCTATAGTGAGGATCTGTTTGGGGATACCTCCATCTCATGTACTGCTGTGATGGCTTACTGGTTAACTACTGTGACTATAGTGTACAGGGTTCTGGGTTCAAGACCTGCAAGGGCTGTTTATTTTGTTGCTAGGCAGAACAGTGGCTGTTGGATACAGAGTAATTAGGGCACTTTTAAGCAGGTGTAAGCAGGTTTCCATGGGTTTGCACGATGGTAAGCAATGCTAACTTCTGGTCAAATATGCTTACAGAGATTTAGCTTCAAAATTGCTTAACCTATATGCGCATTGCTTACCCCCACGCAAACAGGCTTAAACCCACTTACTACTGCTTAAAAGTGCTTACTCCTGCTTACCCCCACATTAATTTAGTCAGAAATGAAACATGACTCTTGGGAAAGTGGTAGATTTGGACACTATGGATTTATCATTCATTACACATTATGCCTTCATTTTGTATCCCTGATTTATGTTTACGTATACTGTATGGGGAACTTGTATTTATCTGTGGATTTTACCATATTATTACAATGACACCTCACATCTGCATTTAATGCAGTACTCCAGTTCACAAATATATGTTATTTAGTAGGTTATACAGCAAACAAAAATGTTCATAAAGTGATTTCACATGGAAAATGGAATTTACTACAGTGAGAATCAAACCAGGAATGACTGCTTGCAAAGCGAATGCTCTGACCACTACGCTATTGCAGTACTGCTTCTATTGCACCTATGTTACTATTTATCTTCTTGTGCCATTTAAGCTACAGTATGTGTAGCTAAGCAATGGGCAAACCTGCACACCTACGGTTAAGTTTAATCTGTTTGATAAAAAAATTCTCTACTGCTATTTTCTCTTGGAAGGGACAGGTTTCACTTATTGCTGTGGATTCCTGCATGCATCTGCACATTTGGCAGACATCATAGCAACCCCCCATACCTCTCAAACTCTTCAGGCACACTATCTGGATAAAGCCTGACAAATTGTGGTACAACTACGGACATATTTTCATTATTGCTCTTATAAACTTGGGACAGTTGCTAGAGTAACAGTATTTGTTTTAATATATGTTTTATGATGGATTTGAAGTCTGACACTGAAATGTATGCATTATTTACCGACTTCAATCCTGAGATCATCCCAGTGATTTACCAGGATAATTGGGGTGCTTTATGGGCATGTATTATGGACATGCTGCGATGATTTGTACAGTTGGGAAATATGCAACCTCCTATGAGCATTCTTGCTCATTGTAATTGCTGGGCAGCACTTCCTGAGTTCAGGGGCATGTGTATTGTGAGAGCTCTGCTCGCAGACACACCCCCTGCAGTTGTCTTTGCTCCATGTCCTTTTAGGAGCAGAGGCAGCGTGCCTTCATTACTATGCATGGCGGACAGCCATGCTGCTCCTAATCGGTCGTTTCCATGCAGAAATAAGCTATTCTTGCACGGAACCTTACTGAATCCCACGGCAAGTGTTAAAAGCTTTCCTAGATGAGAGGTAATCTCTCTCTCTCTCTCTCTCTCTCTCTATCTCTCACTCTCACACCTTGATCCAAAAACAATTAAATCTGGGATGTCCCAAAATATCAGACAAGCAGATCTACTCAAAGTTGAAAGTATCTTGCATAAACAGAACAAGCAATGCAGAAAGCAGCTCAAAATGGCTATATCAGTTAGTTAATCAGCTAAGAGCAGACACAAAGAAAGACACAAAGAAAGAAATTAAATGACTTCCCTGGCTTGTTTTCTAACTTTAAAACTCCAAAAGAGAGTCACACACCAACAGCATGTAATACAGGCCTCGAGTCTTTTCCAAACACCTTGTTCTCTACTCATAATTGTCTTAAATGTGTTTTGCTGTATCATTCTTGTTTGCTGCTCACTTGGAGCCCAGGTTGTGGTATAAAGGGTATATGGACCAGTTTATCTACCTGATTTTCAAATCATCAACCCCTTTTTCCCTCATTTTCTACGAGGTTGGCACGTCGTGTCAACTGTTGCCATCGCTCTTGATTCAATGCCACTCTCCTATCTTCTTCACCACTCATGCCTGACTAAAAATCAGTACCTAAACATCAAAATGTATACAGCAAGTTAAAATACATCCATACATTGAATTAATAATCATCTATAACAGGATTTCAATTTTAACATACATTTTATAGATAAATTATCATTCAGCCCAGGAAGGGAATGTGCATTAAACTTCAATTGCCAAATCAATTCCCTTTCATCTAATTTCAGGGCTATTGGACCACCTCTATTATATTTATCCAACACTTGATCAATGACAAAAAATAGAAATGCATGTGATGGAAACTGATTTATATGCCTGGGCTGAATGAAGATTTTTATGTAGCACGAACAGTTTTCTGTGTATGTTCCTTTAAGGAGAATTTGAGTATGTAATTAATGTTTTAATTGTTTTTTTGGAGGGATATTTAAATGATTTGTTGTTGTTAACTGTTGTCTGATGAAGTTTGCTTACGAAGTAAACGAAAGCGCTAACCATAATTCCAGCTGGCTTGGTGTTTTTTTGTTTTTACTAGTTTGTGTTCTTCTTTGGTTCATCATTTGACAGAATATAAGTGCTATAGGCCTGTACTAAGATTAGTCTTTTTAAAGGCTTTGCAAGTGACAATGGGGAATTCTAGAAATGAAAGGTTTGCTTTTTATTCTGAAGTCAAAAAGTTTAGCTTCAAGGTTCATGAATGAGAAAGTGCAAAAATGATAAGAAAAAATGCTTACCAAAACTGGAGGAATAGCTTAGAATATGGTATTTTAAATTCAGTGCAGAATGTAAGCTAACATATTTGGGAACAAAGATGTAGGAAATGGGCATGAGTCTGCAAGTAAAGTAGTCATTCAAGATTACCTTAAGGTAAGCAAGGAATATGAAAAGGAAGAAATGCAGATTAGTGGACTATTGAGATACAAATGAAGAAACATCATCAGAAAATGATGGAAAGTTATTGCTGTTCCATATAAACAACTTGTAAGGACAATCTAGCATAAAAATTATATATATTTCAGGAGACCTGCATTTTATAAGCAATGGCATGCATAAGCAGTTCAGAAGATGCCAGCACTAGAAATCATATGCTATAATAAAGGAAAAGCTTTACAAGTGTAGCCATGAAAAAAAGAAAACAGTGGATAGGTGACTGAAATGTTTATATATATTGATGAAATCCATAGAGAGCAACTGAACACAAATATTAAAATGTGCATATGAATAGGAGAATGCAATTGAAAAAAAGCAAGGTGGATGGTTTCTTGGTTCTTCAAACCAGATATGACACTGCCTTTTATAAACATACTTAAACATTAGTATAAGAACAGGTTTTGCATCAACATGTCTTTTCTGAAAAATAACAAAAGTATTAAGTATAACTATAGAAAAAGAAAAAAAAAACAAATGTTTCAGTTCTTCATTACACTTATTGGGAAAGAAAAACAGCAGAACTGACATCAACCTGTATTCCAGCTGTCATGGTGACACTTTAATTTCTCAGTCATTAAATCACAGCAGTAATAAACACCACAAGCTCACATTCAAATAACACATTAGCTCATGCTCTGCAAAGGATCTAACTAGTGCCAGGGATTTAGGAACACGTAGTCTTGCTCCACTAGCACGATTGATACCTGCATAGGAAGTAAGGCTACATATTCCGAAAGGTCTTGCAATAGTAAACAGCAAGACATAGCCTGTGTCATGCGGACCAAAGCAGTATCTTATAGGATTTGTGGGAAAATCAAAGCAATGTCTTGTGATGTGACCTACCAGTAATGATGATGACTGGGACTGTAACTGTGAGTAGCAGTGAGTGGTGAATGTACTGGTTTCCATAGTCACAAGGGTCCTGTTGCTTCCAGCTGTCTCAGTTAGTATAATAACCACATGTAAGGGAGTTCCTTGGATGCGGAGGATATGCCTTTTCAGAATGATGTGTATTAGGCAGAAGGGTTTTCAAATTACATGTGATACCTGGTGGCAAAGTTGAGTTCATTGTCCAAGAACATGGCAAGGTCTTTTGATGAGTGTGTCGTTTATGCGGTAAGTGCAGTGTAGATTTTTTATTTCTCAAGTAGTAGAATGCTGCATTGTTTGCATTCTTAGCTCATGGTCCTAACATCTAGAATTTGAATGGGTAAAGCAGTCTTTTAGAATGTCAGAGTCAACTTGATTGTTGATGATAATCCAGAGTTTGGAGTCTTTCAACAAACACAGACATCTGGAGTTCCTTGACATTAGCTTTGACATCGCTGAACAAATTTTGTCCTCCTACTCACTGGGATGTGAAACTGTATGAGGAATGCACAATGGTTTTCAAGTCCATCACATCTAGAAAGCTGAATCCTTTGTTTCTTCCTTCAAACATTCAATATAAGTAAATTATTGTTTTAGTACAATTACTATATAAAAAACTATTACACTTGAAGTGTTCTCAAGTCGAGAAAGTGATTTTTAAGCTGTAGTTTTAAAGGTTCAAAATCATATTTATTAACAATTAGACAAATATAAACAAAATATTTCTTGGCAGCAGTTGCAATTCTAGCCATTGTCTGGTGATGAGGTTACTCATTTTCCACATAAAGGGGTTAAATCATATCTACTTACTTTGCAGATATGCAAAGAGCCTGCTTGACTCTGTGAATGTGTACATATTTGATATTGTGCCCCCAGATGTAACTGAAAAGGTCTGCAAAAATCACCTCATCTTAATAAATAGACAGATATGTAGAGATAGATAGATAGTGCGTATATAACTGCATGCATGCTTACAAATATAGAGACTTTCTATTTCTTGTATGTTTATGTGACTACATAACACTTTTAAATGTGTTATATTGCCTTATTCACTAATGAATCCTGTGCTGTAAATGCTTTGTGAGTCTGTGACTACATTGCTGTGTATTTGAACAGCATCCACTAAAACAAGTGTAACTGCAAAACATTTTCTTCTTCTTTGTCTTCTTTTCTGTGCAGTGCTGGACTTCTCATTTAATTAGTCATGTTTTATAATGACCCAAGACAATGTTTTGTCATGCTGAGATTCGCCTGGAACCATCTGTCAGAAAATGACTGCACTGTACCAACCTTTTTTTCTGACAAATAGCAAGTTACAGCTTGTAAGACCTGCAGATTGTGATATTAGGTATGGACAGCATTTGCTTACAGTGGTACAAAACAGATTTCTTAATCAAAGCATGACAAAGTTCCTGAACTTGTGTTTGAAATCAGATTTAGATTTATTTTAAATTTGGAAGCACTAAAAAAGCATTGCCAGGTTTTAAACTGATTTTATTATCAGAAATGTACCATTAACTAGATTATTGGGTCTATGTTCAGCTATCTAACAGACAACATGAAACGGCTAAACATCAGACCCAGTTCAGTGAATGTTCCTTCACTGAACATTCACTACATTGAACATGTGAGATGGGGAAGTAACTAGTTGACCAACACTTCCCCGTTTCTTACACATGGCAGTATTTCAAACCCCTTTGCCCACTGTATATACCAACATTGAGACTGCACTATAGTTAGGGGGAATGGGGGGTTATACTGCCATGTGTAAGACAGGGAAGTGTTGGCTGATTAGTTACTTTACCTGCCTCACACGTTTGATGTAGTGAACATTCCATGAAGGAACATTCACTGAATTGGGTTTGACGTTTAGCCATTCTATGTTTAGCTCATTCAATGGCTGAACATAGACCTAGATTTATTTTGTCCAGTACCATTATTGAAATGTGATTTTTTTTTGTTACATTCTGAAACACTAACAACACATTGCCAGTTTTTAAAATGACTTGATTACAGATATGTACAATTAACTAGATTTTTTTTGTTTCCAGCTCCAAGTTCAAATGTAATGATTTAGTTGTTCTGTAAACTTATATCATTTTTAAAGTAATCATTAATTCATTTGCTTGACAGGTAACGACAATGGTCTGAAGATCCTTTTCTGTTATGTTCTCAGTCACATGGTAAAAACATTTATTTAAATATCTCAAAGGCAGTCAACAAATGTGAAATCAGCTTGAATGACAACTGTAGACTAAATCCAAATACTCGAAAGTTGCAAGCACCACTTTAATACATAAAAACAATAAAAAAATAGTTAGCAATTTATTTATTTATTTATTTTACCATTTTTTGCCCCATGGTAAGCTGATGATCAGTCCCCTCTCAGCCAATCAGCCCAGTCATTACTGATCACCAGTTCAAGGACTGACTAGGAAGTGTCATTATTTAGACAGCCATCAGGGTGGTTCAAGCTTTTAAACTCAGCTTCCTCCCACAGGCATGCACACATCAATTGAAGCACAAGGGAAGTAAATTGCCTCCTCCATACAGCATTTAGCAATGGCTTTTCAATTTTCTCCTTGGGAAAATGAGTCTCCTTCCATTGCCCTAAGAAGGTACAGTCCTGCTAACCACCTAAGATAGGTGAGCAGACCATGCCATTTCACTTCTCCCCATCCTTTCCTGGCTTCACCAGTGCCAGGGCCAGTAAACGAACCCCAGTCATCTTGGGTGCAGTTATGGCCCCATCCCTTTGTACTACAGATCCAGGCTACATGGCACAGGCAACTGGTGTACACATCATGTAAAACTAAGTACATACATTCAGATACAGAAGTTTGCAATATGCGAGGTTCAAAGTACTACAAGACATGCCTGTGCTGATAATACAAGACATTTAATATCCTTATTACATGATGGGAAATGCAGAGTTACAGAGAATACAGAAAATATAATTTAACTATTTCAATACATAAATATGCAGAGATAATACAGATACTTCCACTTATAGTTCAACACTCCAACAAAACAGAGCATAGCTCTAGAAAGTATTATTAGGATCTTCACCATAGTGACAGCAATAAGTATACCCAAGGTAGAAGAGAAGCAATAATAACCTATTATGAAACTTAGGACAGTAATAAAACTGAATTAAACACATTAATGTTAAGGCTCTAAACAAAGCTAACAAAGCAGCAAACTACTTGTGTTATAATATGCAAAATTTAAAATGGTAATTAATAGTATCAATTTAATCACCACTGAGTTAGACAAAACAATAACTTGCATGACATAATTACTGAATGCCCACAGGGTAGCTGTACAGACCATAAGCCATTATCATTAAAATGATCTCCTTTGTACAGTATTTTCAGTCAGTTGACAAGTTTAGGCATGAATTTACTATAGTCCAATTTGCTTTGAATCTCAGAAGGAAGCCATTTCCTGGCAGAAGGCAAAATATATTGAAGTGGTCTCTCCTAAGGCCTAATCAAATGTAGGCCTTGCCGGTGTCAAGGCTGCTTGGTCCAGACATATGAGAGGGTAGCACTGAGTTTTGTTATCTAACCTAAGCACTGTGGGAGATAGTAGTCGTGACGAAGACGTTTAAGTGCCAAAAGGCTAATAATACCATCAATCTATTACAAGTGTGCTCTTGGATTCATGATGAAAGATCAAAGGAAAAAACACTACAAGTACTCTGAAGACATTTGGATGAAATTCACTTTCAGCAAATACCAGAACACATTTTTTTTGAAGAGGAAGAGCCTCTTTGTACACCTTCTGTGGTAGAGACCTCCCGTACCTCCCTGACTTATACATACACCCATACCATTGCCACGCAATGATGGACAAAAAGTGCTTAGCCAATCTTTGCTGAAACTGGCTATCAGCCAAATGTATTCAAAGTACTGTTGATTGGAGAGACCACATTTGATTACCCTTCTGTATTATTTATTTTATTCATCTTTTATTGAACAGGTTAGTCTTATTAGCAGTCTCTTTTAAGGAAGACCCAAGGTGATATTTCTACTACTATGGAAAATTTGGTCAAGGAATCAGGGAACTTTCCCTGTTCTTTTCCAATAGGTTCTGTAGGGTATTTAACATCCCCCTGAGCTAACACCAAGTAAAGCATGTAGGACCTTGGTTTAACATCTCCTCCAAAGAATGATAGACTCAAGAAGTGCTCCAAATGGAAAAATGATAAAATTAGCAAGCAAAGGAAAAACTGTAAGAAGAATAGTATCACCACCAAAGAAAATAAGAAATAAACACATTTTGGAGAAATATCTACGAAGACCCTTTGGAACACAACAAAGATGCTAAGTGAATAGGAGAAGTAAAATAAACAGTAACTAGTTTTAATATACAGGATATGAAATTGGATGAAGTAATGGCCAGGGAAATTGAAATCAAATTAAGAAAAGCTCCTACCTGGCTAAAAGTAATAAAATCTTTTCCTGAAAATTTATCCCTGAGTAAGAACTACTTATATGTGCATCCTGAACAGACAAAAAACTGGTTAACAACAGGAAAAACAATACTGCTCCTTAAGATTGAACCTGCAAGCTATCCGAAAAACTATAGACCAATAACTTGCCTTTCAACTATGCATATTCTATACACTGAAATTGATGCAGATAGAGTTTATAGTCATTTAGAAGAAAACTCAATCAGGGGAATAGAACAAAGGGGTAACAACAGAAGGTCATATGAAACAAAGGATCATTTGTTGTTAAATAAAGCCATAACGTAGAATTGTAAAAAGAGGAAGGATCTAAGTATGACATGAATAGATTATAAAAAAAGCATTTGCTAGCATCGTACATTCATGGATAAAGGAGCACTTACAGATGTATATAATATGCCTTATGTTGATCAATTATATTACAGTGACCATGAAACAGTGGCAAATCACTTTGCAGTTAAGCCACGATAAAGGACAAATGATTGTCCCAGGATATAAATTCAAAGGGTGTATTTCAGGGTGACTCTTTTGTCTTGCCCAAACAGATTAGATCATGGTTACAATTTGGCTATCAGAAAACAGCAAAGTGTATAGACTTCTCCTTTTTGTGGATGACTTAAAACTGTATAGTTCATCAGATGAGGAACTGAAAGCACAACTGCAAGTGGTCCAAACTTTCTCAGATGGTATAAGAAAGTCATTTAGTCTTGATAAATGTGCAAAAGCAACTTTTAAAGCAGGAAAGCTGCAGCATCAAGAAAATATCAATCTGGGACAGAAATGTGATATAAAGGAACTTGAGCAAGAGGGAGTGTATAAATACTTGGGAAATGATGAAGGATTGACAGTAAACCACGAACAAATGTGAACAAAACTCAGTATGCAACATTTTAGAAGACTAAAATTAATACTGAAAACAGCCTGGACATCTAGGAACAGTCTATGCTATAAACCACTTTGCTCTTCCTGTTTTAACTTACAGTTTTGGGGTGATTGACTGGTTCCAGTAGGTATTGGATCAGTTGGACAGGAAAACAAGAAAATGCTTCAGGCTTATCAAATGATATATAAACATCAGTGTATACCAAGATTATATATTCCTCATTCTCAATGAGGTATGGGCCTCCTCAAAATTGATTATATGTATAGATCTGTAATTGTGGGACTGCATACATATCTGCTGACCTCACCAGATTCAAACATGGTGAAATTTTTAAAACATGAAGAGAACAAGTCTGAGATGACTTCCCTGCTTAATTTAGCAGAATCATATCCATATCAAGTGGGAATGCAAATAAAATCAGAAATAGACAAAAATCAGGCAGCAACTGAATGTGCCAAAAAACAAAAGAACAAATATAAGGGGAACGATCAGATGAGATGGCAAAAAATGTGGAAAAGGCATAAATATAATACAAGTAATTGTAAGCACAGAATCCAGTAACAACTTCATGTCAATCCAGATCTGATGCAGGAATGGTTAAGGAGAGGTGAATTTAAACTGAAAGATGAAAGGGTAATATTGTCTGTATAGGACAATTGATTACATACACATTGATTTACAAAGTCCATTGAACACATGGAAGAAACAGACAAATGCAGATTCTGTAAAACAGAACTGGAAACAGTCACATATATTTTTGCTGGGTGTGATACACTAATGTAAGAGGGCCTGAATACTGAAAGTCATAATAATGTGGCAAGTTTGTTGTACTGGGGATTGTTGCAAACATTACAATACTGAAATAACTGAAAAGCATTAGAAATATGAGCCACGAAGCATTATAGACAATAGTGAAGTTTAAATCACCCAGGATCACCCATTACCAACAGTTCAAAAATATTTCTGGGAAAACCAGATACAGCAGTATGAAAAGAAAACAAAAGTAGCATTGATCATTGAAATTGTCACACCCAATGATTACAATGTCCTACATACCGACAGACACAAAGTCATAAAATACCAGGATTTGTAGGCAGAAACTAGGGCAATGTAGAAGAAGAATATCCAGACAGTTCCAATAGTAGTAGGAGCAACATGTCTTACAAACAAATAATTTACAGTCTTATTTAGATATGCTGCTGATACATGTAACTCTGTATGAATTGCAGAAGGAGTAAATTCTGGGTACATTGCTGGTTCTGTGAAGAACACTTTTGGCTAACATCAGAGACTTAAATAATAGTAATTTCATGAACTTTAATCAGACTTTTGACTTAAGACTAGGGTCCATTCCCATCATGGTATTAGAAACCCAAAAGACTTGGAGAATTTAAAAGTGAGAGACCTTGGTTTAACATCTGATCCAAAGAATGACAGACTTCAGACTGTAGCATCCCCTGGTGCTATATTGTATTGTTTGCAATCCAATCACCTAGGGTGTGAATACAGCCCACAGCCTTCTGGTCTTCTGTCATGAGAATTAAGTGTGACACATATTATGACACTTACAGTAAAAGGCTTGTGTGCTGAAATAATGAAATAAAACAGGAAGTTTTGATCTATGTGGTTTATAAAATGGCTGCATTACATGAAGAGTTGAATTTAGTTATAGAAACAACATATTCAGTTGTAGAAATAAAGACATATAGACCTATGGAATTTTTGATGATGAATAAGAAATGTTTTGACAGACAACAGGGGCTGAGAATACAAATTTACATATGTTCTTTAAAGTAAGGATACTGATGCAGAATTGACATTTTAAGATTAATCCCATAATAGTTTTATTTCAGCAAGACCTTGAATTTCCTTGTATAGCAAGCAGCTATTAGATATAATATTTTTTTCTTCTCATTTAAGAACAAAGTCCTACAGAAAGGTCTGCAGAGGAACAACAAATGCCTGTATGAATGGTAAAATGGGCAATCAGAACTTGAAGCATTTGTGATTTAGGGTGTGAGGAGATCCTGGGAAACTCACATAGCAAGTAAACACTTTTATTTCTTGTACATATGGATGCATACACACACACACACACACACACACACACACACACACACACACACACACACACACACACACACACACACACACACACACATATATATGTGCGTGTGTGTGTGTGTGTGTGTGTGTGTGTGTGTGTGTGTGTGTGTGTGTGTGTGTGTATGTCTACATGTATCTCTCTATCTACATATGTAAATCTGTGAATATATGCATTTACATTTACTTATATATTTATCTATCTATAGCTTTAAAAAGATTGAAATGCAGATACATATTTAAAATTAATTTGACACATGAGTTCAGCAATGATATAATGGTTAAGTGTTTACCTTACAAGCAGAAAGTACAGAGTTTGATTCTCACCTTTGGGAAACATGACCTGCCTCGAAAAGGCCTCCTAAGATTACTAGCCTAGTAATAACCTATGAACACTGAATGTGGCGCAGCATTTCAATAAATTAATATTGTGGATTTTCCTAACATACTCAACAAAGAGCTATGCAATTTATATCTAAAGTCTTACTTGCATTTTAAAATAGTCCCATTTAAATATCCACCAATCATACTTTACATACGTCACAACCTCGCTGTATAGAAAATCTGGACAAAGCCTATAATATGGGGAGACAAAGTCCCAAAATAGGGATGTATTTTAAATATTGCTCTTATAAATTTAGATAGTTGATAAAATAACAGGTTTTGTGTTAGCATGCAATTTCTGAAGGATGTATAGCCTGAAACGTAGATGTGCGTCATTCTTTTGTGATTTCAGTCTTCGGTGATTTGCCAGAAAAACTCACGTTTTATGAGGAGCCGACCAAAAATATGAGACAAAAATCTGGACATTCTGTAAAAATCCGAACAGTTGAGAGATATGCCTACTTAATACTGACAATAAACAAAAAATATTTGTTTTCACTTCTTCAGTTTTTATCGACTATCGTACCAATAGAAGATATGAGGAATTAAGCCTATACTATCCATTAGGTTACCTTTTCTTTAAAAAGACAAAACAATTATTTTCAGATGATACACTTGCATTGTTTCATTGATGTAGTTCTAACCTTGTAGCTGGATCAGTGAGAGATCCATCACCCCATTGTCTAAAATTAACTGTTAGTCAATAATTTTGAATAGCAATAATAATAATTAAATAGTAAAGATTTGGATGACATGTCCTCCTATGGTAACTCTTAACTGGAAAAGCACACAAAATAAAGCTATTAATATCACATAACCAGTACAAACTTATAAGAGCTCTTTTGTCATAGATAAGCAAATAATGAATCACTTCTAGCAAACATTTGTTTATTTAGACTGAGTAAGCTCAGTCATCCACAATGTTAGCTCAGAGCTGATGGGCCATTATCTACACTAGGTTTTTTAAAGATCATTGCATAACTCTGTGTTTTGAAATCAAGTCATTATATTTATAAAGACAACTGTGAGTAATGGTACAACTTCTTAATTTCGGGTAGAATATTAATAAAAAATAAATTTTGTTGATGTTAAATTTTGTTGGTGTTACCTTGTTATTATTAATCTTGGTTAGTTGACTCCCTAGTGCTGCCATCATAATAAGTTAACATTAATGTAAGTACAGAATAGGGCTACAGGCTTTGACTCTCAAATGTTCAAAGCGCTCACAACTTAGGAAAGTTTATTGTGTTGCACTGTAATTCAAGACTTTTAAAAGTAAGGTAGAGGAGTTTGTTAGTTTACCAACTCATGAAACATATAACTGCTGCTCAGAACAGGCGTCAGGCTGGATAAACTGAAGATAAAAAGCTCAGAACCAAAAGGTGAACTCTGGGAGTAGTCACACAACAACTACTCAAAAGTCTTTTCAGACCAAAAATGCAAAAGTATATGAGAGGTAAAACCTCAAATGTCTGTTCAGACCAAAATAATAATCCAAGAAACAATGAAGTAATATCCACGAAAATTCCTTCAGTAAAAAAGCTTTAATTGGCAAATATATCTATGTGGGTTGTGAAATAAGATCTTGGCACCTACAACCTTTCTAATGTAACTTTAAACATCATATTCATAAATATTTCTTCAGTAGTTTATATCCAGTTGCATAACATAGTATTAGTGTTTTGTTGTCAACCTTGTCATATTTACATTTCCCTTCCACTTACTTCTTATCCTTCCCTTTATTTATTCAGATTTTTGTTCATCTATGGTGCCTATTTAGTCTTTCACATCTATCTGTAAGGGTTATAATATATATACTTGGCACCTATAATCTTTCTAATGATGTATTTTTAAACAGCATGTTAATAAACAATTTCTCAGTAGCTTATGTCAGGTAGTGTCACACAGTATTATTAATCAGATGGCAAGCTTTGCATATTTTCATTTCCCTTGCATTCTGCTACTTTTCCTCCCCTTTATAAACTCAGTATTTAATCGACATTGGTGCCTATATAGCCTTCCACACATATTATGTGGGTTGTATAATGTGTTGTTGGCACCTATACTCCAGGGTAGGAAAGAGATTAAAAAAAAAAAAAAAAACTGCCGAAGGCATTTGTAAGCCAAGCTGGAATGTGTTGGCTTTCGCCGCCCCCTTAGATTAGTTCCCTGTGCCTCTGTCCAGCAGAGCCATTGAAGTGATCCCTGGGTTAAACTTTTTGTTTCCCATCCACCTGTTAATGTGAGAAGCTCTGCCTAATGTAGATTGGAATCTTGTTCGAGAGCATGGGAAGTCTCTGGGACAGGAATCTATCCCTCCAGCACGTCCTATTTATAGTTGTGGTGAGGTTTAGATCTCTGGAGCGTGTGGCTCGAGGGGATATGGTTTTCTTTAGGTGGAGCATGTCCATCAATTCTGGGTTGGACATGGCCTTGTATGTCAGGCAGAGATCACCTCTGAGTAGGCGGTATGCAATCGAGTACAGCTGGAGTTTCTTCAGTCGAGCTGCATAGGGCATCTGCTTGAGGCAAGTGATCCACTTGGTGAGGTACTTCTGTGGTCTTTCCAGTTGTTGCAGGTGTCTTGTATGGTACATCCCAAATGTGGCATTATACTCTATGATGGGTCTGATGAGCGATGCATAGAGGGGCCCAATGACCTCTTTCGATCTGGATGCAAACCCTTTTGTGATTAGATAGGCCACATAGAAGGATTTTCTAACCACTTGGGCAATGTGATTATCAAAGGAGAGGTTACTATCTACTTGGGTGCCCACATCCCTTATTATGTCTTCCATATTTAGGGGGCTACCACCTATGTGGTAGTTTGTGGGTACTTTATTTTTTCCAAGGAGGATGACTATGCACTTTTTGGCATTTAGCTTGAGGCCATGGTTTTGACACCAGGTATCTGTCTCAGTGAAACCCTTTTGGAGGATGTCTGTGTCAGCTGGAGGGTCAATTATAGCTCCTAGTTTGCAGTCGTCTGTGAACTTGGTCAGCCATAGTCCTCCTGTGCTTGCCTCTGAGAAGTATATGCCGAACAGGAAGCATCCTAGGACTGAGCCCTGGGGAATGCCACTTGTAACCGGTTTAGAGTCAGACCTTGCTCCTGCAACTCTTACCATGTGGGTTCTGTCTGTGAGCCAGTTGGCAACCCATCTCGTGATGTAGGGGTTTATGTTCAGGCTGGTGAGCTTGTCTATAATTCCTGAGTGGAGAATGGTGTCAAAGGCCTCTGCAAGGTCTAGGTAGGCTGTGTGGACCACCTTTCCCTCATCTATAGCCTTGGTAACTGTGTTAAAGAAGTCCACCAGGTTTAGGAGGCATGATCTGCCCTTAACAAAGCCGAACTGGGTAGGGTCCAGTGTTTAGAGGTTTCTAATGTCTCTGTTAATGAGATCCATGATGATGCACTCCATAGCTTTGCAGACCAAGCTAGTCAGGCTTATAGGGTGATAGTTCCTGGGGTCCTTTGTGGCTCCACCTTTGTGGAGTGGAATAACTGTTGCTGTGCGCCACTTTGTGGGCACGTAGCCTGTGGAGAGGCTGAGTTTAAACAGTATGTTTAGATGAAGGGTTAGTTCATCTTTGAGCTCATGTAGGATGCAGCCTGGGACACCGTCCGGTCCCATTGATGCTGTGTTTTTGGCTTTGGAGAAGGCTGTTTTAACCTGAGTGTCTGTGATTTCAGGGGCACTACATTCTTCTGGTAAAGTTATGGGCCCTTTTGGGGGTGAGAGGGGGGTGAAGTTTGCACTGAACCTGTCTGCCAGGATGTTGGCTATATCGGTCGGTTCAGTGTATTTTGTGCCATTCTGCATTAACTCTAAGCAGATCTGAGAATTCCCACTTAGATTCTTGACATAGCCAAAGAATGCCTTGTGGTTATTTTTGGAGTCCATGGCAATTTTTCTTTTGGAGCTAGCCTTGGATAATTTTATGAGGGAATGTAGTTTCTTGCTGATACTGATCAGGGATGTCTTCCCTTCTTGGGATTTTACTCTTTTCTGTACTAGTTTCCTCCTTCTATTGTATAGCTTGTTTATGGCAGGGGTCCACCAGACTGGTTTCCTTTTCTTGGAGGAGTGAGTCTTGGTTTTGTTTGGAATAGCACGATCCATGCATTCTTGTAGGTGCCTGTAGAGGGCATTAGTAAAGGCTTTTGCAGCTTGGACAGCGTTATCCTTTAACATAGGGGCATTGAAACTTCCCACCTCGGTCTTAAGTAACGTGAAGTTTGCTTTTGAAAAGTTTTTCACAGTGGGTTCTTTGACCGGGGGTGGTGGCAGAATGTGGATATCTAGAGTGATTAGTTTAGGGTCAGATTTAACCAGTGAGGGGTTGACCTCTGGTGTGGAACACCAGTCCCCCATGTTGGGGATGAGAAGGTCCAATATGTTGTCACCTCTGGTGGTGGTGTTGACCAGTTGATCCAGGTCATTTGAGCTTATAAATTCTAGGAAATGTTGAGCAAGGGAGTTTGTACTTAAGTAGTTCTCCCAATTAATGTTTGGGTAATTGAAATCACCCAATATCAGGGTGTTTGGTAGGACCTATATGTTTCTCAGTGTTTCCAGGAATGCGGAGTGGGGGTCGTGGGACATGGTGGGTGATCTGTAGCAAGCTGGAGTTTGAATAGTAGTTTTGCCCATTGTTAGTTGCACGTGGATGATCTCTGAAGCATCGTGCTGTGCCACTAACCTGGAGGTGTGGGTATCCTTGATGAATATGGATACTCCCCCGCCTTTTGTATTTTGGTCTGGGTTTTGTGGCCGAAATGCATGGTATGAGTTGTAGCCTGGAAGTGCTGGGGTGCTCTCTGGAGCCTTAAACCAGGTTTTTATTACTGCACATATATCGATTTTCTCCATACTGAGGAGTGCCTCGAGTGCGTGCATTTTGAGGTTTACACTTCTGGCATTGAGTAGCATTACCCTCATGCATGCATATATATTTCTCAGTTTGGTCAGACAAGTCCTCATCTACAGTTTGCATAGCAGGTTACATTTCAGTTTTTAAGTATTATTAGATTACCTTTGCAAGTTTCGGATATTAACACTTTTCAGCATTCATGCAAGTCATTAGTACTTTTTCCTGGTATATGTCTGCAGACTAGAATGGTTTCTAGTAGATTATTACTTATTTATTATTTAAGGCTGAGTTCTTTATTCAGTAATATAATGATGGGTGTACAGTCTTAGTGAGTGTTTCAGTGTAACAGTACCTTAATTCTTCAAGGTCTTGCTTGCATGATGTTGGACATATATGGTGCTTTGTTTACTTATTTGAGAGGTGCACATAGATTTAAATTTTTGTCACAAAAGCCTCTTCAGAAGCTTTTAACAGTCCCTTTAATATGGTTGGTCTTCATAATGGAACCCTCAAGATCGTAGGGGGAATGACTTTACAAGCTAAAGTCCCTGGAGGTGGTTCCTTCCTAAAATGTGCACATTGGAAATGGCAGTTGATTTTTGGTTCCTACACAGGCTATACTTCCTTTTCCTGTGTTTCTCGTGACTTACTTACAAAGTTAAGGGCCTAGGCAGCCAAGGGAAGTTCTCTGGGATGGATTCCCATCTACAGTGCTCGTGAATTGGCTTGTTTCTTCAATCGAGGGTCATTTATCATTTTTTTAACTTTTATTTCTTTTCTGAAGATGGAATCTGCTTGATAATGGCCAGGAATGTCTCTTTTGCCTCTTTGGGGTTAGCGACCATGTATTTGACTTCTTTAACAGAGTAAATTAATAGATTTGGGAATTTCATCTGGAATTTGATTTTTTTCTCTATTAGAAATCTGCAGTATGGTAAAAGGAGTTGCCTTGCTTGCCTTATCTGTATGGGAAGATCTTGGGCAAAGGAGATTTTGTTATTATTCCAGGTTAGTGTGCCTTTTTTCTTGGCTGCCAGGATGATTTTGTTTACATCTTGATAGTTTAGTATTTTGATATATACAGGTCTTGGATTCAGTGTTGATTGCATTACCCTCAGAGCTCTGTGGGCTCTTTCTGTTGTCATTTGATCTATTTCTTCAGATTCATCCGGCAAGGAATTTATTATTTGACTGATTGTTGGTATTAGGTTATTGTGAGTCACAGATTCAGGTATTCCTCTGATGATAATATTATTCCTTCGAGATCTTGCTTCGAGGTCTGTTAGTTTTTTCTTGTAGGTTTTGTATTTCTTTGTCATGAGAATCTGTTTTTTTGAGTTAAAGACTCTATTTTTATTTTATTTTCAGTTATTTTAGATTCTGATTTTTCCATTCTGGTTATTCTTTGGCTAAATGAGTCACCAAAGGTTTGAACTTGCAAGGATAAATCCTTTATTGCTTGCTGGATAGGTAGCAATGCAGTTTGTATGTCTTCCAAATTTGCTGGCTGATCAGTCTTACTTTTATTTGCAGTTTTAGAGTTGTCTGTTTGTTTAGATGTCTTCTGTCTTTTGGTAGTTATATCCTTTTCAGGTGAAGCTAGAACTGAGAATTTAGTCTTAGTTGTGCTGGTTTCCATAATATTTTCCTCTTTTGACATCTTTGCTGTTTGCATTTATTTCCAGTTTTTGTGTTCAGATGTTGGGCCTTAGCACCACTTGGCTAATCTGGTTTTCAGAAATCGTAGTTAATCCTGTTGTTTCAGCAATAAATCTGTCACTTTTTCTTCCTTTGTTAGTTGCTGACTGTTATCTGAGGTATATATCCAGTGATATTTTTGCATTTTTGACTTAGATTTATCTTATGGGTTTGTTTAAATCCCGGGTATTTCAGAGAGATAGGTGCTAGCTGTGCTTACAGAACAGCGGCCATCTTGAACTTAAATTTGGGTATATTTTGAATTATGAAAATGCCTAGTGTAATAAATGGCTTATACTTTTGTAATAGATCATCCATTTTTTTTCTTTATTTTATAACATGTGATAAAGACATAAGTAATTAAAGCCATACATATACCATCATGGCAAATAAATCCCCTAGAAAATCTGAGTGTTAAGGAGCAAATAGTACAAAGTTAGATTTATTACACTGTGAAAAGACCACCTGGTTACAATTTCCTATAAACTTAATTTGTTTGTAAGGTATTAGTCATTCTGGGAAAAGATATATGTCCTTTTTTTATCCTTTTTGTTTTTTTATGTTGTTGGTTCTTTATTATCTGGATTGCACTACTTACGCTGTGTGCATTTGGGTATTTTGATGTGGATTAGGTGCAGGGAGGCACCTACAGTAGCGCATTAAAAAAGACATCTTTAATTATACGTATCTTTCAAAATTTCATGTTTCCTTTCCTTTTTTAGTATAATCATTTGACTTTAAACACTTGCACTGTATTGCAAAATATCTTCATGATAAAGCCCATATAATGGACTGTAATAACATTAAGAAAAGGTTCAGGCCATGCATAATTAAAATAACCTGCCAATTAACATCTAATGCTCTACATATGCCAACATTATTTTAAATATCCTATAATGCCATCTGTATTCAAAGTCCCTCAAAACAGAAGCATTTTGGGCAATCAGTCCATAGTATAAATGTAAATATTTACTGCCAGAGGAAACATATGATTATTTAATATGTGAATGCACTTAAAAGAGAGCCCCTACCTACTTGTACCAAGCTTGAGTATTTCTATCCACATCATGGATATCAATAAAAACAGATTGTGATTTGAAACTGTTAATGTAATAAAAAGATATTCTATGCGAGTGTGGAATTCTACAGACTACATGCCCATGCTACAATTATTAATTCATTATCATATCAATATACATACTCTGTCAGGATAAAACTAATTTCTAGTTATATTTATTCCTTATCAGGATAAAATAATTATCTTTGTACTTTTGTAAGAGACTTGAACCTAGTCCACAAATTGATAGTTGATAAATTGAGCCTTAACATACATTAATTTACAGAAGAAGCCAACATACTAACAGATATTTTAGAAGCTTTCAATTTATTAGAACCTTACAAGATATCTTTAAGGTCCTGACTTTACCTTTTGTTCAGCAGCCCACAATTCATGGACTAGATAGACAGATTTATTTTTCATCTCTGGTCAGTGTTGCTACTTGGTATATTACCTTGCAAAATCTTCCACATCATTCTTATACTACATTTGCATTTCACTATAAATGTGTGTCTTATTTTAATTTAAAATTGACTCCAGACTTTTAGAGAGTAATTTATTTCCAAATACTATGAAGGTAGAGACTGATGCTTTCTTATCTATAGCTTCAGATTTAAAGCTTTTAAAGATAATGTAGGAGGAACACTGATTAGACCTGTGTCTCACAGATATATATATATATATATATATATATATATATATATATATACATACACACACACACACACACACACACACACACACACACACATATATATATATATATATATATATATACATACACACACACACACACACATATGTATATATATATATATATATATATATATATATATATATATATATATATATATATATATATATATCAAAAAAAGATATATCAGATTTGCAAAAATAAATTAAAAATTGCAAGAGCTTATTACAAAAATAAAATTGAAATTGAAAAAGAGAATACTCTAACTGCAGCTAAGTTAAATGCTAAACATTCAGGGTGGCATAGTGATGCAGCAGTTAGCATTGTCATCTCACAGCAAGAGGGTGTCTGATTCAATTCTCATCTGGGGTGCCTTCTGTGCAGAGTCTGCATGTCCTACCTGCATTCGCATGGGTTTCCTCCGGGTGCTCCGGTTTCCTCCCATATTCTAAAGACATGCGTCTGGAGTGTTTCTCCCCGTGCCTCTACTGAAAACGGGCTCCATTCCAATCAGACTTTCCCAGTAAACAAATGATAAATAATTCTCGATCTGATTGTACTCAGATTAAAACAAGAAAAATACCATTTGCCAACAAATAAGTTTAATTTAGCACTTTCACCCTATTCTAAAGAAGTTTAATGGATGTTATAGGATGGAAGTGCTAAATTTAGCTAATCGTGTTAGCAAGTGGTATTTTTTCTTGTTTAGTTGCCTTTTGCACCACTTCTGGGATTGTGTTTTTGGTTGTTCTACTCAGAATGATTCAAGCATACTCTAAACAGGGGAGTACCTCTTGAAAACACTTAGCTAAAATATTAAAACTCCGTCATTACAAGGATAATATCCAATTTATTCTAAAAGATGAAAAAATGGTCATGGATTTCAAATTTGTTTTAAATCCCTACACACCCCATACAGTACACTTTCCAGAGCAGCTTAATCACATCCAGATAATGGAATAGTACTTATACTATACAATATAAGTTTATTCCACCTGAACTGTTATATAACTTGAATAAACATTTTACACTCGATCGAATGAAATTTGCAATCAGCAAATTAAACTAGGTAAATCCCAATGGACCTATATATACGACACTACATTTATGAGAAATATCAGAGTATTTGGCTCCAGTTTTTTTAACTTGTATAACTATACCCATTTTCTAAGTTATAAGGACCTTTATCTTAATCAGTCAAAAAGCAATCTTTACACATGAAACCAATGCACATTGTTTGCTTAGTAAAACTGTCAACTATCCCATTAAGCAATATAGATATGAAAATCATGACAATGATTTTGACATATACCTTACTACCTATAATAGATCTCAAAATTATTGTCTGGTTTTATGAAAGGGAAGCAAACCATTGATAACAATATTATGTGAATTTTAGCTTTTACCCAATTAAACCCATGGCTAATTCATATTGTTCCAACTCCTTTTATCAAAAAACATCTAACAAATTTCAGTTTCCACTGTTCTTTTGCCACCTGTATAATGCCCTTCATGATTCAGCCTTAACCTATGTTTCCATAAATGGTCTTATTCTGCATTCTATTCACATTTCCAGAGGAACCCATCAAGGCTGTCCATGTTCACATATACATTTCATTAGGTACAACAGAACATGGTGCATGTCAATCAGTTAGACTCAGAACCAAGTAAAATCAAGGCCACTTTCATCTCACTCTGATGAAGTCTCTTTTCTGAGACAAGAATGCTCAATTCCTTTAAATTTCTCCTTTTACTTTAATTTAATAAAAATCTTCTGAACCATTCTTGAATGCTCCATGGCACTTATTTTACTTGGTTCAAATTTCATTAGGTCCCTGTAACCTCTCCTTTATCACATTATTCATAGCACAGAGATAGTTGGAATTAATTTTCCCAGAAAATGGTACAAATTATATCCTACACAAATATATATTAATAGACATAAATAACCTCATAACTTCCATTCCACTACTGTTTCAGTTAATCAAAAATATAGCTTGGTTTCAAATTATAAAGCATATTTGGAGAAACTAACCCTCATTCTCTTGAAACTTACCTGAAAACATGACCACCTCCAGATATATCATCAACCAGCAATTTAATAGTCTAGTATTTTTTTTTTTTTAGAAATGAAATATTGCACACATAAAAGGGTATGCTTGTACAATTAATGCAAAAATATAAAAAAACAATTAAAACACAAACATTTAAAAATGAGCATCAATAAAATATGAAAGAAATACATATATATATCAAGCAAAATTAAATAACACCTATGCAAATTCAATATGGAATATATATATATATATATATATATATATATATATATATATATATATATATGTATATATATAAATGGTGACAATAAAAACATTATTCCCTTTAAGACCAGCCCTCAAGAGTAGGAGAGTTCGTTTTTAATCAATATATTCTGTTTTTATTGTCAATTGTGCAATTGCTTGTTTAACATGCTCATTAATCAATTATGATGTATATATATATATATATATATATATATATATATATATATATATATATAAGGTGTTTTTTAACTGCTTTGCACTTTTATGGTTTGATAAAGCCACTTGGCGAAAGCGCTTACCAGATATCTGTTAATAAAAGGATTTGCTTGATAAAGAATTCAAGAAGCTTTTTATGTTTTTGACTTGGAATACTTATTTTTCTATGGT
>NC_056750.1:351198150-351263150 GCF_019279795.1 Protopterus annectens
TGGAGCTTTTGTCCTTGGCCTCCACTGAAAATGGGCTACTGGCTTAGTTGGTTGTATATTATATTCACTCTGTCTATCTATCTATCTATCTATCTATCTATCTATCTATCTATCTATGTGTCATTTTTTGAAAAGTGCTGTTTATTTATATTCCTGCATATCTTGTTTTCTATCTGCATTACTTTTAGCACCTCTCAATGTGTTTGTTTATACACAGGAAATAGCTATTCTGGGGACTATGAAACGACACTGCTGGGACAGACTTTGTATAAAACGCACATGCGCACATGCGCACACACACACACACACACACACACACACACACACACACACACACACACACACACACACACATGCCTTAAGTGGAAGAAGCATCATCTTCCTATAAATTTAAGTGAGAGAGAAATAGGAGAAAGATATATAAGCTTCTCTGGGAAGAGGGTGCATTCTGCAGAAACATGTTAAAGGTGGTAAATTTGTCTGTTTAATGGAAATGGATCAGAAATGCTTAAGTTGTTTCTGGTGATAATGGTGAACTAATTCTGTATTCTCATTGATTTAATAATGCCCAAAAAACTATTTGGTATAATTTGATTGTTGGTATGTGTGCCCACCATAAAAATGTGTGAAAAATGATTTTGAACTATAGTTAGTCTAAATAAAGTGAAGATCAAACAAGTACTGAAATCATAGGGAAGCAAAACTCCCCAAAAAAGTAATGTTGAATGACTTCTTAAGTGGTTGTTGAGCACATTGAGGTCTCCCTTTAGCCAGATTAAAAAGCCAGTAGACAGAAACTATGAAGCTAAATCCTAAGTCTGAAGTAAGTGACATAATTCTTGAACCAGGATTTTTTGTCAGGAGAATGATAAGGACTGTTGAATATTTTAACAAAAGGATATAGAAATGCTGAATGTTTATTTACAAAATAAGTGCATAATTAATACTGGAAGTTTACTTAACAAAAGAAGCACACAGTAAATTATTGTAATTTTGCTTACCAAAAAGTGCATAGTGATTGTGTTAAGCTGCTGAAAGAATTGTAATGAGGCAAATGTTCTTGCAGAATGAGGCATGTTGTTAAGAATACTAGTGAAATAATTAATAATAGCAAAATTATGGTGACTTTTCAAACTGCAAGTAGTAGTTTACTGCATTTAAATGTATATCTGAGACCAAAGAATTGAAAATATTGACGTGACAAAGTAACTGTGGTTTATGTAAAGCTGTTGGAAATTCCCCAACATGTAAGGTTATCCTTTTAGCAAATTGAAAAAACTGAATCAATAAATGGCTTAAAAGTTCTGGAAAGCTTTGTATCAATGTAAAATCTGTGCTCACAATAATAATGATGTAGTGAAGATAGTTATTACACTGGTATTCTTAAAATGCAACCCAGACAATTTTAAAAGCGTGGTCTGAACTGTACTTAAGAAAAGTATTTTGCTATATTTTTGAGTAAAATAGATTATACAGTTTTGTGCATTGGAAAAAGGTAAGTACAGTACAGTACAGTAAGTGCAGTACATATATTAATCTACAGAGTAAATAATGTGTATTAGTTATTTATATTTTTTATGAAGCAATTAATAGTGGTGCAGTGGTAGCATTGTCACCACACAGCAAGAGCTTCTTCAGTTCAATTCGCAGCTGGAGTGCCTTGTGTGTAGAGTCTGGATGTCTTCCCTACATTCGTGTGGGTTTTCTCCAGGTTTTCCGGTTTCCTCCCACGTTACAAAGACATGCATCTAGAGCATTTCTCCCCAGACCTCCACTGAAAATTGGCTTTGTTCCAAGTTGGACTTTCCCAGTAAACAAATGTTAAATAAAACAATTATACATAGACATAAACCCAGTATCATATCTGCATTAGATGTTTTCTTTTTTCTGTGATTAGGAATGTACTGGGAAAGTTTTGTGGTACACAAGTAAACTGTCTATTGGAAAAAGGAAGCTATCCAAGTGGGAGGTTCTTGTACTGAAAGAAACATTTATTGTTGGAAAGACATGGCCCAAGGAAAAAAGTGAATTACTAGTTGTTGAGTGCAAATATACTAGTTTTATAATCTGCTCAGTGAAATCTTAAGCTGCTGAAGCCAGAGTGCAATTTGATGTAAATGCAAGTTTAAACCATTGTCTGCTAATTCTTTCTGAAGAAAACTGCTTTGCATCTAAAATATTCTGCTCTGATACACACTGATGAAAACTCTACTCAAGCCCTGTTTTTGAGCAGTAAAAGCAAAGACCTGCATTGGCTAAAAGTGAAACTTTATCCAGTACTGAATATTTCTAATTGCTTATGCTGGTAAAGAATGTACACCACTGAATCTTATCAGGTGTTGACAGAGGCAAAGTATATAACTTTATAAACCACTGAATAATGTTATAATGTTAGGTGACATGTGACCAGTAATGAGAAACCTATGGCAATATGTATGAGACACCCAAGTAAAAAAGCAAGTCTTCCAGAGTAGTACATTGTTAAAACACTGATGAAATGATATACTTACAAGAATATTTACCTGCACATGAAGTTAAAAATAGCCTTGAGAACTTTATTTGTTGGTGATATACTAAAGACTTACAACAAAAGTAGTGAGTTTGACAAAGTGGGTTTACCAAAACATGTCATATTTTATAAAACTAATATGAGTGTAAAGTACTGTTTTTCTTAAAAAATAAAATCCTCTGACAGGGAAACAATGCCTGCAGTCTTATGCCATGAAAATGTGTTGTTTCTAAAAAAAGTTTAACCCTCTGATTTGGAAGGGTTCACTGCTGTGCAAAACAAAAAGATGCCAATTTTATAAGTAAACCATTTGAGAATTCAAATGGGGTTCACTGCTGTGTAATATAACACAAAATGTGAGTATCTGCCTAGTGAAACTGATTGAATCATCAATATAAAAAAATGAGAGGCAAAAAAAGGTAATATGCATATCAGTGCCTTTGCTGCCACTGTAATGGAAAGGAAAAACAGAAGTCAAGTTCTGTAACAAGCAGAAGTGTGTTACAACAGAATGAAAATGCTTTTTATCAGAATATCTGTGTCAGTCAGTAACAACTGGATGTTTTTTCAGTCCAGCTCTGTAGCAATTTGATACTGTAGGAGGAAATAGTGACTCGAACTATAAAGGTCCAAAACTAAAACAGGGATAGATAACACTTAAGGGCAGAGCTTGTTGTTTGATTGCTTTATTAAGTAACTAGAACTTTTTAAAGGCAAGTGGGATCAAAACAAGAAATATACTTGCATAAAAAAGGCTAGCCAAGAAAATGAGATTCCCTTTCAGCACTCAGTACCTTTGGAAGGATCAGTTAAAGAACTAAACAAGAAAGCAGAGATTATAAGACATCCAGGAGGTGCATTCTTTAACCATAGATGGCTCACAGCAGTGGCTGAACAGATGATTTCTGAGATGAAAAAAAAATGCCAGTCTTGCGTGGTTGTTTGCTGGCCTTGAGCAGCAAAAGACATAGCCAAGTAAAACAAACAGAAAAAAATGTACTTATATGGAAGTATTTCTAAACTTTTTGTACAAGTGGAAACAGTAAAACATGAAATTTACTCAAGTAAGTCAAGCCAAAAAGAAAGCAAGAGTGAAGTATTCTGATACTGGAAAATTAAAGACAAAGCATAACTCAGATTCAGACCAATGAAGGCACTGAGTGCTTATGCATTAAAAGGAAAACATGTGAAAGGTACTACAAAAGCTTGACAGAGCACAGCTTGTCCTAAAGCAAAAATAGTAGAATGTATAACTGAAAGTGAATTATCAAGGCTTATACAAATTCTGCTCATAATACCAATGATGTGACCCCACCTGTACAACAAAATAAACCTGAAAGAATCATTGAAAGTAAACTACAATCACTGATCCATGAGGACTTCAAAAGGGATACATGCAAAAGAATATGGGGATGCAATAACAATGACGTAACAATGACGTACGTGGCCCTAAGTAGTGCATGCAAGAACTGGAAAAAATGCCAAAAGAAATAAGGACTTATTAATGTGCTGTAGGAAGAAGGGAGAATGTTTCATTGCGAGCTGAATGGGTAGTATGATTCTTTCATAGAGTTTGCAACTAAATGTAAAAGTCAGGAGGCTGAACATAAAATCACAAGCAAATCCTTGAAAGAAACCAGTAGTAAAGAGTGTCTGCCTACCCTGACTTCTCATGCTGAGTTATTGGAAGAAAGGCATACTATTATAATAAACCTCTAAAAGGAAAATAATTCCCACAAACAGAAAGAAAACAGACTAATCTTATGAATCTCAGACAGGCAACCAAAACAGAGAATAGCAGACAATCAGAGTATCAACACCAGAAAATCCCCTAAAGATAATTGTACAAAAATAAGACTACCATGCCTATTGAGACTATACGATAAACAACTGTAGAACTTAAGGCTGTAGATAAAGTTCTACAACATTCTAAAACATACTAAATATATTTGGTATATTCATAATTGAATGCAGTACAATCATGTTTTTCAGCCAATGTACATCTACTTAAATCGGATGTAACAGAAAACTCAGTTACAAGATGACACCTTAAGAAAGGTCATACAATGGGAAATGATAATACTTCAATAGTCAACTATATATACATACAAAAACAGGTGAAAAAGTAGCATGTCAGATCCCATCTCAGAAAAAAGAAAGATCTACGAATAACATACATGAGAGTTTTTGTGGCACAGTGGACCATACCTTGTCATGCTGTAGACAAAGCCCAAACCATTGTTTTACACCTGGTGTGAAGAACATTAAACCCCATTGTGATACAGTGGGAGATGCCCAAAAAAAAAGGTTAAGCCTGTTTCCGGTGTGGACATGTTATCATACAGTGTTTCAACCAGTGGAATACAACTGAGATCATGGGTAAGCTGAGGTAAAAACTGGCTGACCCATAGTTATCACTTCTGCAGGTCTGACCTGTGGGAGTCACATTTTGCAGTGCCCTTACCTATTGCTATGGAGGTTATGGAGCTTCAGATTTGTTGTATAATTAGATGAAGGTCATATGGATCTAGTTCAGTAGATTGAATGTCCATATAATCGAAATTGAAATTACTGAGACAAGAAGATCGAACACTCACAAAAGTGAAAGTTCATGATGTCAAAGCTTGTAAGGATGAAACGCCTACTACGCCTGCACAGACCAAATGGAGGTTTTCAATGTAGATTGCGGAGGTCTGATGAAAACAGCTGCTTTATTTAAACACTTCAGTTAACATAAAAATGTACTGTTTTCAACATTTTGGAATAGAGATGGCAGAACTGTGAGGATCAGGAAATTTCCCCTTTTCTCCACTGTAGTGCAGTCTCAGCATTGATATATATAATTTGCAGTGTGTGTGGGGGGCGTTGAGAGGAGCTTACCCCCTGCAAAAACATTGAATATGGTACATTTTTATGTTAAATGAGGTGTTTAAATGGAGCAGCTGTTTTTGTCAGTGCTCTGCAATATACATTGAAAACCTCCATTTGGTCTATTCAGTGCTGTAGATTTTGTCCTTATAAGCTTTGATATCATGAAGTTTCGGTTTTCTGATTGTTCAGTCTTCTCATCTCAGTAATTTCAATTTTGATTATTTGATCATTCGATCTACTGAAGATCCATTCATATATGCATGCCACAAATGGAGGAGACAATGCCATCTTCTTATAAAAGGCCTGCCTTGAGACAGTCTAGCAGAGACATTGGCTTCCTGAAAAAGGATGTTCTGTGTCAATTTATTTTTATTTTTTATTTTTATTTTACATTTGTTGACCGGGCTAGTCTAACTGGACATATATCCGTTTACAGCAGAGGCCCGGGGAGAAAAGCTCCAGTACAGGTAAAAATAACAATGATATTTAACAAAGAAAAAAAGTTATTATTCATAAAAATATACAAGGTACAAGAGATGATTACAAAAACGAATGTAAATATTTATAAGAAAAGTTACACAAATTAAAAATAAAAAGAAAATACTGAAGTTTAAAATAATAGAAGGCATACTTTTGAGATGCAACTCTTAGTACTAGGAAGTGTCAGATAGGAGTTCAGTAATGGGATGGGAAGACAAATAAGGTGTACTGAGACTTACTTTCAGTCAGGATTAGTACAAGGACATAGCCAATGAGTTTTAAGATGTTCTTTGATATGTCTTTTGAATAGAGAGGTAGACTCTTGAGTAGCTATTTCTTGAGGGAGTATATTCCAGTGTTTACCTATGGAATTTGAAAATAATGCATCCCCAGCTTTATTGTATGATTTAGTTGTAGATACTAGGAATTTATTGTCAGAGCGAAGTGTGGCTAGGTTTTTGTAAGGAGAAATCAGTTTAGCCAGGCTAGGACTATTATCAGGGAAGTGAAGGGTCTTATGAATGACAAGTAATTGTTGGTAGAGTAAGTGTTTTTTTAGTTCTAGCCAATTTAGTTGTTTGATGTTTTGACAGTGGTGAGTTCTATGGGGAGTAGCATTTATGAATCTGGCTATACTATTATAGCAGGTAGAGAGCTTGGTAATGTTGGTTTTAGATAAGGTAGTATATATAGCTGAAGCATAAAAAAGGGTGGAAAGCAGGTGGGTCTGTGCAATGGTTTTTCTAGCTGCTGGGTTAAGGAAGGGTTTAATTCTGTAGAGTGTCCCAATTTTTTTATTAACAGCTTTAATAGTAGTGTTAATTTGGTCATCAAAGTTAAGATGGTTGTCAATGGTTACACCTAATAGATGAGTGGTCGTATCGGGGTTAATACAGGTAGAATTATTTGAGGAGATAGTGAAGAATGGTGTAGGAGATTTATTAGTAGGAGTAAAGAGAAGAAGCTTAGTTTTTCGGGGGTTAAGAAGGAGGCAGTGTTGCATAAACCACTTTTCAACGTTATGGAAAGCTGTTTGGATGATGGATTGGAGGGAGGAAACGTTTATAGCAGAACAGATCAAAGTCGAGTCGTCTGCATATTGGATGAAGGTTGCTTGTGGCACATTCAAGTAAAGGTCATTAATAAATAATGAGAAAAGAAGGGGTCCAAGGATTGATCCTTGTGGAACACCTACATTTACTGGGAGTAGGGATGATAGGTTATTCTCCCAAAGCACTGCTTGTTGCCTGTTTTCGAGATAGCTTCTAAACCACTGTAAAGAATGTGAGCTTAGAGAGAAGAGGTTGAGTTTTTCAAGAAGTATATTATGGTTAACCATATCAAAAGCTTTTGATAGGTCTATGAATAGTGCAGATGAGAAATGATTGTTATTTCGATTATTATTAATGGAGTCTGCAAAGGAAAGGAGGACAGTTGTAGTGCTATGGTGAGGCCTGAAACCATGTTGACAGTCAGCTAGAAGTTTGTTTTGAAGAAGGTAGTTAAGAAATTGTTTATGTATGCATCTTTCCATTATCTTAGCTAATGGGGACAGTAAGGCAATAGGGAGATAGTTAGAGAGCTCAGAAGAAGAGCCCCCTTTATGTAGAGAAATTATATGAGATATTTTCCAAATGGTAGGGATTTTTCCTTCAGAGATGGTCCTATTAATCAGAATAGATACTGGGTGATAAATAGCTTTTGCGGCAATTTGTAAGTATTCAGATGGGAGTTGGTCAGCAGATGGGGTACAAGGTTTGAGTTTGATGAGAAGCTTGTAAATAATAGATGATGAGACAGGTTGAATTTGAAAGGCGTTAGACAAGGCTGAAGAGATATCTTGTGAGGATGTAGTAGGAGTAGGTAGTGAGTTGGCTAGGGTTAGAATGGTTTCTGTAAAGTACTTATTAAAGGCATTAGGGATCTGAGTAGTACTGTTGAGGTTAAATCCTGAAGGGATAGGAGTAGGACAGTGTCCAGGTTTAAGAAGTTTATTAACACCTGACCAGAATTTTTGAGGGGTATTTTGAGTAGTGTTTTGTAGATGAAGATAAAATTCCCTTTTGTAATTAAGTGTTTTTTTTTTTTTTTTTCTTTTTTTCTAAAGTTATTGCATCTGTAAGATACTTGGAATAGTATAATTTGTGTTTTTTTTCTCTGAGTTACTGAACTGTTGGATACCTCTCTGTATATGTACACTAAGGTTGTTCTTTTTTAAAACTGTATTCCTATTTTAATTTCCCTTCCTCTCACCTTTTTTCCCCTAGCAATCTACTTTAAACCTTGTATTGAGTGTCTGGCCTACTCCAAGAACCCTTGAACCACCTCAAGCATTACCTAAGCGGACCGTCCTTTTATTTTCTGCTGCCCTGTGCTTCAACCTGTTTGTACTAAAGTTACTAAGTATGTTGGTGCTCCTGACCCAGTTTTGAAGGCTTTTCTACCTAATTTATACAGTAATTGCATATTATAAAGTAACTCAGCCTCTGGAACAGGAAAGCCTGCAGCCAGTCCTCCTTCCTTGTCTTTAGCCTCCTGAAGGATATATCCCTTGCTACCCCATCCCTTCCACCTGTGGAGTCTTTAACCTGGCTATCTGCTGATACTTCTAACTCTGCCCACTAGGTGGCGATATACAACAGGCTTTGTGCCCTTACTCTCTTTCTTTTTTTCTCACAAAGTCCCTGCTATTGAATCTCCTTTTCCTTCTGCTCCCTTCACATACCTTCCCTAGGAGCACAACTTCTCCTACTTCTATTTTCCCTCTATTTCTAGGCTGTACCTCCTCTTCTCCTAACTATTATACTGTTTAGTGCTTTTAGTTCCACTCTCCTCTCTAACCCACTCCCCTTTCTGCTTTGCTTACAGTTACCTGCCTGCTTTGCTGCCTCTCCCTGTGTCCTGCTGCTCACTGATTGTCTCCGATCTCTCTGTCTCTACTTGCTCTGGCCCTTGGCTCCCTCCCTACCCCCAATTCCCACCCACCCCCAGGGTCCTACACTTATACTTCACTAGACACTCCCCTATCTCACCCAACCAACCCCAGCAATCACTATCTCTACTACTGCCTCCCATTCTTTTTCATCACCAACTTATCTCCATTCTCTTTTCTCACCTATTTCTACACTCTCCTTTCTCCTGGCCTTGCCATATTTCATCCTCCTATTCTATAGTACCTAACTGTAAACTATAACCTCTGCCTATCTCCTCTTTCTCCATTTTCTTCTTCATCTTTTTCCCGTTCACTCTGATTTCCTTTCTCTATAAGCTAACTCATCTCTACTTGTTCTTAAACTCACATTCTCTTACTAGCTATATTCACCTGTCACTTACTCAATATCATGTCTCCTATATTCAAAGCTTACTTCACATTTATCCTACTCCTTACCACTACTATAGCCTCCCTATCCATACCCTATTATTGTACCTTCTTTGAAAATATCACTCTACATGAGCAAAACCTTCACCTCCAACAAACTTTACCAACCTCTTTTTTCAATACCCTTACCCATAGTAACATAACCTGTACCTCTAACTTTCTACTTCCTAAATACCACAGAACAACTCATATATCATGCTTCCTCAACAAAAGAATCTATACAACTCACCAAAATCCCTTAAATTCCATTTTTTTCCCAGCACAAGCTCCTCCTACATGGAGATATTCATCCTAACCCAGGTCCCGATACTAATAATAATTTTAATCTAAATAATAATACTTTAAGGATAACATCATCATGTACTAAAACAGCCAACTCCTTACTCATAGCACAACTTAATATAAGAAGTTTAAATAACAAAATCCATCACCTCCATTCACTACTTGACTTACATGCATTTGATATACTATGTCTTACTGAAACTTGGCTAAAACCCTCTATTCAAGATCAGGAAATTACTCCTCCTGGCTATAATATACTTAGGCGTGACCGCATAAGGAAGAAAGGTGGAGGCATTGCTATTATCTATAAATCTAATCTCCAAATCACCCTCTATAACGAACTTCCATCACTAGACTCCAAAGCTGAAATATTATCTATCAAGCTAAACATTAACAACAATAAATCGATTTATCTAATTTGTATGTACCTTCCCCCTGGAAATAATACTCACATTCTAGAAGACCTACTTAGTTCACTTTCTAACCAACTACCTCAGGAAACCATAATACTTGGTGACTTCAACATTGACTGGAAGACCTGTTCATCCCAGCACCCCACCAGTCATATAAATCTTTTTGGCTTCTCTCAATTAATAAACACTCCAACCAGAATCCATAAACCCACTAAAAAAGAAACAACTCTTGACTGGATCCTTACTAATAACCACCCAAACATGTACTCGCCAGGAACTCTTCCCGATAATATTAGTGACCATATGCTCACATATGTTATTAGACAAAAATCGCATATCCCAACTACCCATAAACTAAAGATGTCTCGCTCAAACAAATACTTTAACCCTGATAAGTTTCTGACTGAATTGAATGCATGTGACTGGTCTCCAATTACTACCCTCGAACTAAACGAAGCAGTGGCCTATTTCAATACCAACTTTTTAAAAATCCTTGACTATCATGCTCCCCTTCGTTCTACTAGGATAAGAACGAAAGTAGCCCCGTGGCTTACTAAGCAAACTAAACAAAAAATGCTCCTTAGAAACAAAATTTGGGCCAAATGGAGAACTACCAAAAGTACATCTGATCACCTACTCTTTAAACAATTAAGAAATGCCACTAAGAAGGATACTCTTTCTGACAAAAAGGAATATTATCTTCACCTCCAACAAACTAATCAACAATCCCCCCTAAAATTTTGGACAGGTATTAACAAACTTCTTAAACCAGGCCATTCAACTACTCCTACCCCTTCAGGCTTTAACCTCAACAATTCCACCCTGATCCCAGATGCCTTTAACAAGTATTTTACAGAAGCCATTCAAACACTAGCTAATTCATTACCCTCTTCCACTACCTCCTTACCTAATACCTCTAACACCTCATCCAATGCCTTTTATATTCAGCCAGTTCCTTCATCCCTTATTTATAAACTTCTTAAGAAACTTAAACCTTGCACCCCATCCGCTGACCAACTCCCATCAGAATACCTTCAAATAGCTGCAAAGCTATTTACTACCCCATATCCATTCTTATTAATAGGACTGTCTCTGAAGGAAAAATCCCCACCTCATGGAAAATATCTTATATAATACCTCTACATAAAGGGGCTCCTCTATTGAGCTCTCAAACTTTCGCCCTATTGCCTTACTCTCCCCATTAGCTAAAATTATGGAAAGATGCATACATAAACAAATTCTTAACTACCTTCTACAAAACAAACTTCTAGCCAATAGTCAACATGGTTTTAGACCTTCCCACAGTACTACAACTGCCCTCCTTTCCTTCTCTGATGCCATAAATAATAATAGGAACAACAATCTCTTCTCATCAGCATTATTCTTAGACCTGTCAAAGGCCTTCGATATGGTTAACCATAATATACTTCTGCACAAGCTAAATCTCTATTCACTTGGCTCACAAACTCTTCAATGGTTCAGGAGTTACCTCCAAAATAGGCAACAAGCAGTGCTATGGAACAACACTCTATCCTCCTTACTTCCAGTAAACATTGGGGTTCCACAAGGCTCAATCCTAGGTCCCCTTCTTTTTCTTTATTTATTAATGACCTTCATCTGAATATACCCCAAGCCATCTGCATTCAATATGCTGATGACTCAACTCTAATCTGTGCTGCTAATAACGTCACCTCCCTCCAGTCCCTCACCCAAACAGTCTTCCATGATGTAGAAAAATGGTTTATGGAACAATCCCTCCTTCTTAATCCCAAAAACAAAACTTCTTCTCTTTACCCCTACAAACAAATCACCAACACCTTTCTTCACTATCTCCTCCAACAACACTACCTGTATTAGTCCAGATATGACCACTCGACTATTAGGTGTAACCATTGACAACCATCTTAATTTTGATGACCACATTAACAATACCATTAAATCAGTTAACAAAAAAATTGGTACTTTATACAGAATTAAACCCTTTCTTACGCCAACTGCTAGAAAAACAGTGGCCCAGACACACCTGATCTCCACCCTTTTCTATGCCTCTGCTATATATACAAACTTGTCCAAAATAACATCACCAAACTTTCTACCTGTTACAATAGTATTGCTAGATTCATTACTGCTACCCCTTTCAGAACCCACCATTGTCTTAACCTTAAGCAACTAGATTGGTTAGAAATCAACAACCAATTACTCTATCAACAACTTATTATCATTCATAAAACCCTTTACTTTCCTGATGCTACCCCTAGCCTTACAAAACTGATTTCACCTTATAAAAACCTAGCCACACTACGCTCAGCTAATAAACTCCTTGTAGCCTTGACCAAATCAAAGAATAAAGCTGGGGACTCATTATTTTCAAATTCTATCGGAAGATCTGGAATCAACTACCTCAGGAAATTACAAACCTTGACTCTACATCCCTTTTCAAAAGACATATCAAAGAACATCTTAAAACTCAATGGCTGTGTCCTTGTGCTAACCCTGACTGAAATTACTCCTCTACTACTCCCAACTTCCCCACCTTGCCCAACTGTCCCTCTAAAGACTTATGTTTAACTTTTGACAGTATTATCTTTGAAAATGCGCTAACATTTTCTTTTCTCTCCACCATGTTATCACATCTTAAATTTGTTTGTATCTAACTGCTGAATGTTTGCTTACCCTGTAATTCTGTTATTAACCAACTATTTTTCTGAATATTGTTCTGCTTGATATTTTTTTGTTTCCATTAATTTTGTATAAGTCTACCCTTGAACTTATGGTATTTTGCTAATGATTTTTAATGTTAATGATTTTGTTTACTTCATGTAATTGGAGCTTTTCTCCCCGGGCCTCTACTGAAAACGGATATTTGTCCAGTTAGACTAGCCCGGTCAACAAATGTAAAATAAAATAAAATAAAATAAAATTTTGTCTCTAAGGTATCTTTCTTGGTGGTATTTCTTAACTGTTTGAAGAGGAGGTGATCAGATGGACATTTGGTAGCTCTCCATCTAGCCCAAATTTTATTTCTAAGGATAATTTTTTCTTTTGTTTGCTTAGTTAGCCAAGGGGCAGTCTTGGTTCTTATCCTGGTAGAGCAAATTGGAGCATGATAATCAAGGATTTGCAAAAAGTTAGTGTTAAAATAGGTCACAGCTTCATTAAGTTCAAGGTGTATCAAAGGCGGCCAGTCACATGCTTGTAATTCAGCAAGGAAGTTATCAAGGTTGAAAGATCTTTTTGAGCGACATGTTCTTAGTTTATGAGTATGTGGAATATTTAACTTTCGTCTGATGACATATGTAAGTATATGATCACTAATACAGTCAGGCAGGGTCCCTGGAGTATAATTGCTAAGGGGGTTGTTAATAAGAATCCAGTCCAAAATTGTTTCTTTCTTATTTGGTTTATGGATTCTAGTTGGAGTTGTTATTAATTGTGAGAAACCTTGGAGATTAATATGCTTAGTAGGTTGCTGAGCTGCACAGGTTTTCCAGTCTATGTTGAAATCACCAAGTATTATGGTTTCTTGGGGTAGTTGGTTTGAAAGGGAACTAAGTAAGTTTTCTAGAATTGGAATATTATTACCAGGGGGAATGTACATACAAATAAGATAGATTGCTTTATTGTTGTTTATCTGTAGTTTGATTGATAAAATTTCAGCTTTGTGGCCTGTTAATGGAAGTTCATTAAAGAGGGTAATTTGTAGGTTAGATTTATAGATAATGGCTATACCACCACCTTTCTTCTTTATTCGGTCATATCTGAGTATGTTATAGCCAGGAGGGGTAATTTCCTGGTCTTGAGTTGAGGGTTTTAGCCATGATTCTGTTAGGCATAATATATCAAATGAGTGCAAGTGTAGGAGAGCATGGAGGTGGTGAATTTTGTTATTGACACGTCTGATGTTAATGTGAGCTATTAGAAGGGAGTTGGCTGCTTTACTACATGATGACAGAAGTGGAGAAGAATTAATATTAGGGTTATAATTAGTCATGGAAGAGGGACCGGGATTAGGATGAACATCTCCATGTAAGAGTAGTTGGTGATGAGAAAAAGATGGTAATTTAAGAATTTTAAGTGAAATATTAAGAATTTTTTTGTTAAGATAGTAAGACATGTGAGATACCCTATGGTATTTTGGCAGTAGATAGTTGGAAGAACAGGTAATGTTACTATGATTAAGGGAGCTGAAGAAAGAGGAAGGTAAAGTTTGTTTTAGATGAAGGTTCTGCTCATATAAAGTGTTAATTTCCAAGGAGGTGACATAGTAAGGTAAAGAAAGAGAGCTTATAGCAGTAGTAAAGAGAAGGATATGAAAGAGAAAGGCTTTTACAGTTGGTGACATGGTAGAGAAAAGTTGAAAAAATAGTGTAACTTGGTAAAGATGCTCAGTTAAGAACAAGTAGATCAGTAAAAAATTTGTGTAGTAGGGATAAAAGGAGATAAGTATATAAAGGTTGAGATAGGAGATAGTCAGAGGTAGTCAAATAAGAAGTAAAAATTAGATAGATAGTAAATTAAATGTAAAATGAGGCAGGGTATGAAAGAGTTATAGAAGAGGAGGATGCTAGAGATAAGGTTAAATAGTAATAAAAGCAGATATGAATAAAATAATTGTAGAGATGGAGGTCAGAGATGGGTGGATATGAAGGAGTAGAGGGGAAAGACTAGAGAGGTATAAGTTGAGGGGAGAGGTCTAGTATAATGGATGGAGATAGGTTAGGGGGATCAGGGGGAGTGTCTAGTGAAGGAGTGAAGGGAAAAGACTAGAGAGGTATTGGTTGAGGGGAGAAGTCTAGTATGATGTATAGATAGGTTAGGAGGATTAGTGGGAGTGACTAGTGAGGTATAAGTTAAGGATCCCTGGGGGTGGGTGGGATATGGGGGTAGGGAGGGGAGCGAAGCGGGGCAGACACACCTTGTACGAGAGCAGTGGAAGAGAAAACAATCAGAAAGTAATTATCCAAGGGAAGTAGGCTGGATACCAGACGTAAGCTAGGGTAACTAGAGGTAGGGGAAAGGGAATAGATGAAGTTCAGGAGAAACAGTTTCAGGAAAGGTACAAGGGAGGCTAGGAATTTGTGAAAATGGTGTAGGTGAACTCAGGGACAGATTGATCTAACACTAGGAGGTAGATATAGGCAGGAAGAACTACAAAGAAAAAGAAGTAGTCAGGAGAGACACATTAAACATACAGCGTGAGAAGTATGATGAGAAACTAGAATGTATGCAGGAGAGACAGAGAGTACTGTAGGTAGGAGAAGGGGGATGGAAGTATGGGAGTCACTAGTAGTTATAGGGGTAGTACAGTATAGGTGGAAATCTCCAGAAATGAGGAGGCAGACTAAGGGGTAGAGCAGTAAAGCAGACGGGGGGGGTATGGCTATTGGTGGAGACAGGCAGAAATCTAGTATTTATACCAGGAGAGGATAACCAGAAGTAACAAAAATAACACTCTTGATAGAAATAAATAAGACATAAACATACAGTATTAATTTAGTTTGGATTTGTCCAGGTTGTGAAGGTAACCCAGGGGATTAAAAACCCAGGCAGGTATTTGGTGGGTGGAAATTGCAGTCTTAGGAGTCCAATCTGAGCACTTCCAGGAGTTGAGAGAGGAAAAAGTACCCTATATCAGCTGGGAAAAAGATAAATAAAAGAAAAAAAATGAGTAGTCCGTTACAATGTGCAATAAGGACAATCAGGATAATCCATACAAAAGAAGTTGCAGTTTTGTACAAAAACAATTTGGCAGGTACAGGAAAGGTACAAACAAGTAGTAAGCTGATATACAGATAACAATCTGTCTTTAGGATGCACAAATAAGCAGTTAAAAACTGATTACAATCTCTATCTCTACATTGCAACCATCAGCAACAGTCTATGCCAACCTATCAGTATATTCAGTGGGCAAATAAACAGACTCAGTGCAAGAAATTGGTTACAACTAAAATAAAATAGATAGTAACACACAGGCAGTTACCTTAAACATCAAGCAGTAAATAAGGCGGGAAAATACATTATTCCTTCAGTTGGACCACAATCAAGGTAGAAACGCTAAAAAGGCAACAGAAACTTATGCTATACAATCTAGGAGTAGAAACGACGTAGCCAATACTTTAAGAAAAGCAAAGAGTACATATGACTACCAGAGCAGTAGGAACAACGACAGAGACATATTAAAACAAACTATGCCCCTAATGCAACTAATTAAACAAACTAAACACTGAAAGTCAGTCTAGCGTTAACAGGGTAGCTAAAACTATAGCAATTAGGTATTCAGTAAATGCGCAGAGACTTAAGAAGGTAAACGCTACTGTGTAGCAACCCCCCAAGCACGCGGAGTATGACTACAGGAAAAATTATTAAGGCTTTCTTAAGAATATATACAAGAAACTGACCAGTTGAATTCTGAAGCACCAAAAAGTGAACTGTGGATTATTGGGGCCATAATAATGAAGGTGTCTTTTACAAGGAAGTTTCAGAAACCTGGTGGTGGAAAA
Organism: Protopterus annectens; assembly: GCF_019279795.1. NCBI lineage: Eukaryota > Metazoa > Chordata > Ceratodontiformes > Protopteridae > Protopterus > Protopterus annectens. The sequence goes on from NC_056750.1 coordinate 351,214,585, forward strand.
AAATCATCCTGACCCATGCTGAGGAGCAGGTATTAGTTTTTATTTTGTGTTAAACCACTTCCTGTGAGTAAATGGTACTAAAGTTAATGAACAGCCACCTGAGTCATTGTGTACTACAATAAACAAATATCTTTAGAAGGGGTAGTGTGTTGCATAACAGCAGATATATGTCAGTATGTATTTATTCATTTTCTAGTCATTAACAGTATTAAACTCTATGAAGAGCTACAATTTTAGAACTTAAGAAATTATAGATTTCTGTGAGGCTGTAATGCTTTCAGATATTATGATTTCTGTTGGTTCTGAATATTGACAAACCACTATATACAGCCCTAACAGTAGCCTGCAGAAGACCCAAACATGCTTTCCTTGAGGTATGTGTAAGTGTGGGATGTAACAAATAAGCAGTCTCCGCCATACATCCTCATTTATTTTGTTTCTCAGTGTTATACTCTGTATCTGTGTAAAAAAAGGATATCCAAAGAACAAGTCTTGTGAAATCTCACTGGTAGTCTAAGCAAGAAATGCAAGTGCATCTATTAATTTCTAGCTACCTGATATCTCTTCAAGTAAATATATATATATATATATATATATATATATATATATATATATATATATATATATATATATATATATATATATATATATATATATATATATATATATATATATATATATATATATATATATAAAGCCTAGATCCAGTTGCATCAACTTATTCTTGTTAACAAAATAATGATTAGCTCTGCTCATACCTCTCAATTGTCCAGATTTTTCCCTCATATTTGTGGTCTATTTCTCATAGAATGTGTGATTTTCTGGCACATCACTGAGGAATTAAGTCATTATGTAATGACACACATTTGCATTTCAGACTTTATACACTTTGGAAAATACATACTAAAAGAAAACCTGTTACCGTAACAACTTTCTAAGCTTATAAGAGCAATATTTAAAATCTGTCCCTATTTTTAGGTGGTTAACCCATCCATTATTTTAGACTTTGCCTAGATTTCTTGCACTAAGAGGTTGAGAGCTATGGTTCTGCTATATGTTTTAAATAAACAGGCAATGTTCAGAATCCTTGGCTTGACTTTCTGTTGTAACAGCTTCTTTAGCCAGTTTAACAACAAGAGATGTTTTCTTCTTTTGGCCAAATCTAAAGTCCTCCTTGCTGTCCGAGGACCTTGAATACAATGAGATATCTATTAGCTGTGTGCAGACTAACCTAAAAGAGCTTTGGTGAGGATCAACATGACAAGGATCAATTGCCAAAAAGTGCCCATATAATGCACCACTCTGATATATGCCTGCAAATTGTCAGTATAAGGAATCCTCCAGGGCAACATAACTATCCTCAAGCAAATGCATATGCTAACATTTCTCTGACAGTTTAAGGTATCTGCAGTGATACACACAGTAAAAAACAAAACAAAACAACAAAAAATAAATTAATCCATATTATTTCTTATGGATTTGTGTCATTTTAAAATTTTATAATTAATATGCCCTATATTTTTAATCATTTGGTTGTCATGTTATGATCTACTTTTTAACATTCAACACTCATCATATGCAATTAAACTTCTCACCTGTACAGCCATCAAAATAGTGCCAGAATTAACATAATATTTTTCTTCATCAGTACAGGTGCCACTCAGTGTTCTATTTATAGATCAGAACATATAGTTCAGTTCTAAATCTACACTTGATTTTAGCGTGCTTGCTCTGTAATAATCTATGCAAGTAGTTCATGCCAGTATTTTCAGATGTGCTGTTGCAATACTCAGCATATGGCAGACACATACCACTAATTTTTTAGTCAGGAAGTTGATAAGCAAGGATGCAGTGGCATCTCTGTGTAGGGAACCTCTGTAAATTACAGCACTGGAGTTCCTGAACATAGTCAAAAATGCAGACTGTTTTAATTTGCTCAGTTTTTCTTGTTCCTTATCCAGATTTAAAACAAACCCAGACTAACCTTTGTGGAAACTTTCACCCATAAGTATAAAATAACTTACAAAATAAGGTTATTTGTTTTCCAGTTCAACTCTGTTGGTAGTGTGTATGTATGACTTACATATGTCTCATTAACTGTTTAAATTCTAATACTTTAACAACACCACTGATGATGGTAAGGTAAGCAAGGGAAATATATGAGCAGAGTCCTTATCAGTGTGTTTCCTAACACAGTGCTATATATTTGTAAGAACACCTTCCTGGAAATATGTATGAATTGCAGTCAGTATGCAGAGAATTGTACTGCTGTATTCAAGGCATAAACAACTGTATCACTTGTATATTAGTAAAATTAAGGTAGAGCAGAGCAGCACTTGGAAAAGTATTAAGATGACTGAATCTTAATGCAGAGTAAATTATCATCCGCTAAAGGATAAATGCTACAGTGCACCTCCCCCCTTTGTGTCCTCACTGGTCAGATCAGATCCCTTGAAATAAATATAAAGGCTGAACTACTAGCAAACACCAGACCCTTTATATACTTTACCAAGGCTAACTGCTTTCTACTAAGTGAAAGCCTAGCAAAATTCCATGTCTCCCCAAAACTGAGAGAGCACAGTGGCCTATACAGAAGTTATTACAGACACCCTGTAAAACCATGCAAATAACTGCATAGAAACAGCAGTACCAAACCAAAATAAACTTAGGGCAAACTCCAAAAACAAGCCCACTTGGTGGACCCCCATTATAAAAAGATTGTACAAAAAAAGAATGAAAATCCTGTTTAAAAATAGGAAGGGCTAAACACCTGCCACATCAGTGTCAACAAACAAATTAGGGGACTAATAAAGTCCAATGAAGTCAACTTTAAGGCAAAAATGTCCTCCCAGACTAAGGAAAACCATAAGGCATTTTTCAGTTATGTACACAACCTTAAAGGGAACACTGAACAGGGTACTGAACTAATAGTAAATGGAACTTCCTATACTGATCTGGAGGCTAAAGTAAATTTGCTAGCTGATAATTTTAGTTCCAATTTCACCCCCTATCACTCCCAGTTTCCCCCAAAAAATAACCTTTACATTTCTCACCCAACTACCACTAAAGAATAGGTCCTCATTGCACTTTTCAGAGCTACAAACACTGCATTTATTTCAAGGGATCTGATCTGTGAGTCCTGATATGATCCCAGGATGCCTCTTAAATACAAACAACTGGTAGCAGAACCACGGTCTAAAACTCAGTGCAAAAGAAATGCATATTTATGCCATTTAGGAAGATGACTACCCCTGCAAATTACAACATTGATAACACTCCTCTAAGAGCAGACCCAGTGGTTAGGGACTTGGGATCTCAGGCTGACAAAAACCTGTACTTTGATCATTATGTGTCCATGGTACTGAGAAAATCCTTCTATGTGACACAACTTCTAAGTAAGAACATTATATCCAGATCTAATAAGATTATAGCCAAACTATACCCAGCCCTTACTAAACCAACAATCAAGTACAATGCAGCCTTCAGCATGCACCTGACTATGCATTTGTAACAACTGAAGTCGCCACAGAGGTTCCTCACTAAAAGAATGTTGTTATTTGTCTTTCGGCTTTTTCCCGGTAAGGGGTCACCACAGCGGAACTCCGGTCCGCTAATGATTGGCAGTAGATTTTTACGAAACACCGAGGTGCCAGCTCGATGCCCAACCTTCAACGAAGGCATGCCCATTTATGCACGCATGTCTTTCGAACGCTACCTAACCACAGGGAGGACATGCAGACTCCACACAGAAGGCACTCCCAAGCCAAGCCGAGAATTGAATGGGAGAACCTCTTGCTGTGAGGTAACAATGCTACTGCCGTACCACCATGGCAATTCCTCACTAAAAGAATACAGGGTGTAAATAATATGTCCTGGGAGGACCACCTCAAAGCCCTGTTACTGTAGCTGGTCCTCTACAGACCACTGAGGGGTGATCTATACTTAACCTACAAGGCATTCTCCAGTCCAGCCCTGATGGAGCTGCTACAGATTCACAAAACAAACAGCACTAGAATTACCTGATCTAAGGATCTAAACCTTGTCTGTAACAAACAAAACATGCTGAAGGGACAGGTATGTGTCTCAGAGATTATCGTTTCTCTGGAACACACTCCCATTCATGTGAAACAGAGATCTTCCCTAAATTTATTCAAAAGCAGTTTGGACCAATGGATAGGAAATTGCAAATTCACCCCGGCTTGTCACCTGTTGCTCTTATGGATAGGAGCAGTTTGTAGTTGCCGTAAGGCACAGGCATATACAAAAGCTGTTCTAGCCTGCAGGCACTGATAATTGGGAAAACTGGGGCATGAATGGCTAGGCTTAAAATGGCTCTAGGGCTGTTAGTCTAGTATCTTCCTATGACCCTGTGATCCTATGAATACTACATAAAATTCTGAAGGAATATAAGAATATGTAACTAGACTACTGCTTGCATATTATACATCACAAAGGAAAGTTTAGTTATGATATAAGATTTGCTAAGATCAATTTAAGTAGACTGCGTCCTGCATACTATAAATAGAAGTCATAGTTATGTCCGAATTGGTGTAAGCAATTTAAGCAGACTGCTAATTGCATACCATAATTGGAAGTCTTAGCTATAATATAACATTTGCTGTAAACAATTTTAACCAGACTGCATCTTGCATAATACACACACACACACGCACAAACACACACACACACGCACACACACACACACACACACACATATATATATATATATATATATATATATATATATATATATATATATATATATATATATATACACATATACACATATGGGAGCGCTACAGAATCCTGAAAACCCAAGATCCTGAAGACCAAAATCCTGATACCAAAATCTTGAAAGTTCAAAATACTGAAAACACACTGGATACCAACACTTACTAAATTCCAGCACAAGTACATACAGAAACAAATAAAACACAAACCATATTACTCTTTTCCAAGCAAGCATCTCTGCACCTCCCATGTGGGGGGCTGTGCCTCCCACCCCTCCACTACTTAAATATATCAACTTTGAGATTGCACTTAGTGTAGTGAAGTGCAATCTCGGAGTTGATATATTTACATAGCAGGGGGTGGGTGGTACAACCCCCCCCCACATGGAGTGTGCTGGGGGGCTTGCCCCCCTATGTATAATTGAAGGGTAATATGTTTCTGTATGTACATGTGCTGGAATATAGTAACTGTTGGTATCCTGTGTGTTTTCAGTATTTTGAGTTTTCAGGATTTTGGTCTCAGGATATTGGTCTTCAGGATTTTGGGCTTTCAGATTTCTGTAGCACTCCTATATGACATATCTATATGGTAAGAAGTAAAAAGACAAAGACGCTGGCAATCAAACCACAGACTGTTTTAATACAATTAAGTGCTTTCGTCAGGCATTTGCCACAAGACTTCTTCAGAATTCCGGATTCTGAAGAAGTCTTGTGGCGAATGCCTGACGAAAGTGCTTAATTGTATTAAAACAGTCTGTGGTTTGACTGCCAGTGTCTTTGCCTTTTTACTTCTTGGTTTGTCTCATTGCTGGTTACATATCTATATGGGTTTTGTTCAAACCAACAGAAGATGAGTTTTTTGATGAGTCTTTTGAACTACAAAACAGTTGGTAATCTGAAATCATCTCATTGAATATACTGGTGTTTCTGTTATGTGATATTATAGTACAGTGGGTATTGGGGAGCTTACTTTTCCCCCATTGGATTGCAGTCTCAGAGTTGGTATATGTAATTAACAGGCAGTGTGAGGGGTGCACAAGGGATGAAACTGAGTACTAATAAGAAAGTTGTAATGGCAGCAAATAGGGAAATAAGAATATGAAAACTGAGATAAAAGGGAAAACAGTGGAACAGATCGATAGGTTCATAGAAGGTTATTAGGCTAATGGCTCTATGGCCTTTACAAGCCAAGCCATGTTATGCCTGTGTTCCCTAAATGACCTTGATTAGATGGTCGCTATTTGCAGAGCAAGTCTATGATCAGCACTAACTGCCACTGTTCATGATGGACATAGATGCCACCCCCCCGGGTGAATTTATGGTCTGCCATCCAATTGTCTAGGCTGTGCTTGAACAGGGTTATTGAGCAGCTCTGCTTCACATGAACTGGGAGTTTGTTCCAAAGGAGAGGCATTCTCTGGAAGATATAGCTGTCTCTTCAGCATGTTCTATTAATGTCACAGGGTAGGTTGAGATCCCTGGAGCGAGTGACTCTTGTCCCATTTGATTTTTGGATGTGCAGCATTTTCACTAGGGCAGGGTGAGCGACTGCTGTATACGCCAGGCACAAGTTGCCTGTCAGCAGCCTGTAGGATACAGAGTATAGTGACAGGGATTTCAGTCTTTCCATGTAGCTTATGTTTTGGAGTCCCTGAGTTTTCTTGATGAGAAAACTCTGTGGTCTCTATAGCTGCTGCAAGTGTCAGGTGAGGTACATGCAAAAGGGAGCACTGTACTCTATTAGTGGTCTGATGATGGTTGATTACAGAGGAATTATAACATCCTCACTCTTGGATGCGATGCTCTTACTTATGAGGTATGCAAAGTAGAAGGCTTTCGTTATCACTCGGGACACATGATGATTGAAGTTTAGATTGCTGTCAACCTGTGTTCCCAAATGTTGCATCACCGAGTTTGAGCTTAGGGGGGAGCTGTCAATATTGTAATTTGCCGGGACCTCCTCTTTGCCAAAGGGGAGAATGATGCACTTTTTTTCATTTAGTTTCAGCAGATGGCTTTGTGACTGATCATTTGTCTGTGTTAGTCCCTTTTGTAATTTATTAATGTAATTTGGGGATTCAATGCCTGTACCTAGTTTGCAATCATCAGTGAACCTGGTAAACCACAGGCCATCTACTTTCACCTGTACTTCTGAGAAATAGATTTTAAACACTAGATGATCCAGCACAGATCCTTGTGGTATGCCACTGGTAACTGGTCTACTGGTAGAGGTGGAATCCCCAACTTTGATAGTATGCATTCTGTTGGTGAGCCAGTTGGCTACCCATTTAGTGACGTATGGGTTAATCACCAGCTGGGAGAGTTTCTCAATGATATCTGAATGTGGGATTGTGTCAAACGTCTTGGCTAAGTCAGGATAGGAAGTATGTACTGTCTTGCCTTCATATGGGGCTTTGGTAGCATTTATGAAGAAGTCCACCAGGTTCAGTAAGCATGATCTACACCTGATGAAGCCAAACTGAGTTGGTCAAGAGTTTGAAGGTCACTTGTTGATAAAGTCCATAATGATTCTTTCAATGGCATTGCAGATAAGACTGGTTAGGCATATGGGTCTATAGTTCCCATGGTCAGTTGATGGACCCCCTTTGTGCAAGGGGATTACTGTTACTATTTTCCACTCTGCTGGAATGAAGCCAGTGTTCAGGCTGAGGTTGAAGACAGTGCCAAGTGGTTCCACTAGATTTTGTTTCAGATTGTTTAGTTAGCAGCATGGGATGTTATCTGGTCCAAATGAGGCCATGTTTTTGGTCTCGGAGTGTGAATATGACCTGCTCATTGGCGATACTAGGTAGAAGACTGGTGTATGTATGCTTTGGAGTATGGCTAGTGGGGAGATGAGGGTGAAGTGTGTGCCAAATGTGTCAGCTAGCAGGTTGGCAATTTCTTCAGGCTCAGTATGAGAGGTACTATTTTCTATATGTTCAGTGCATAGTTCGGCATTCCCTTTTAGATTTTCTGGACATAACTAAAGAATGCCTTATCATTATGTTTAGCTAGGGATGCTAATTTAGCTTCATAACTAACTTCAGAAGACTTTACAATATATTCGATTTACTTGTTCAGGCTGTGGAGAGTATTCTTCTTCTTTTATCCAATCAGGTGCAGCCAAGACTGTAGAGTTGTTTAGGTGGTTATATGCATGGCATTTGTGTACTCTTCTGTATAGGAATCATTGTTGCCTATGTTAACATGGGGTTTGAAACTTTTTATACCATAACCTAGTGGGCTGTAATTTGCTGTGGATAAATTCTGCATCATTTTTGCTACTGTGGGGGTGTCAGGCCTGCTTTTTTACTTCAAATGAGACAGATTTATGGTCTAACTTTAACAGGGAGAGCAATGCAAAGGGGGTAGTGTGGTGACACCTGTGTTGGTGAGTACTATGTCTAGAGCATTTGATCCCCTTTTAGGGATGCACACTAGCTGTTCCAGTGTATTTTCATTGACAATGTCCATGGACTTCAAGACGATCATGCTTGTCCTCATGTATGTCACCCAATTAATGGAAGGATAGTTGAAATTACCTACAACAAAAGTGTTTGGCCATATAGTGAGTGAATCTAGTAAGTCCAGGTAGGTGTTGTACTTCTCTTGGTTCATTGTGGGAGAACTGTAGCTAGCTATGATGTGGTAGGGTACTTTACACATAGTTAGTTGGACCTGTAGTAGCTCAAGAAAATCATACTGTTTAACCAGTCTCGGAATGTATTTCACTTTAATGAAGATGGATACACCTCCACCTTTGGTTCTTTCACACTCATTTGAGGTCTGAATATGTGGAAGGCATTGTAGCCTTGCATGGCTGGGATGCTGTCATTGGCCTTAAACCATGTCTTAGTGACTCCACAGATGTCAACATCTTCCAAGGTGAGGAGTGCAGTTTCCTATTTAGGCTCCTAACATTAAGCAGCGCAACCCTGACTTTGTCTACAGTGAATTTTTTTATGTTGGAAAATTTGTTGGTTTGATGTTGCCTAAAATAAAACTATGAGGAAGGCACGTGCCTTTACCAGTAACCAAAAATCTAGAGGGGGACAGGTGAAGACCATCTCTGGAAAAGCAGTGTGGTCTGTCAAACATATCTTCCCAGGTTGACGGATACTGGATCCCCCTGGATTGACACCAGAAGCTAAGCCAATTGCTAAAGTCAATCATTTTTTTTGTCTATATTGTGGCATCATCCTGGGTGAAAGTAGAATGCTGCTTAGGGCTAGAGACATACCTGCCTGGGCCACATAATCTGAGATTTCAGTTATGTCTCTCTTCATATTGTCCCTAGAGGTATGTCTCAAGTCATTCACCCCAACATGTACTATGACAGAGTTATAGTGGCAACTGTTGTTGAGTGACTTGAGTGCATGTGTGATTTGATGGATCCTGGCAGACCACTGACCATGACCTTCTCCTTATTCAGCCTGGTGAGGTGAACATCTGTGCATTTCACTATGGCGTCGTCTATGACCATGACATTTGGTTTTGATGAGTTTTGCCTTAAAGGCTTCTTTGCTGAGCCACTGTTGTGTGTATTGCTATGTGTAGTAGATTTTTTTTGCTTTGCAGTGTGTGCAAGTGGTTTGTGCTTGTGATGTCACTGATCCTTTGCTAGGCTTCTTCTGAGTACCTCAGCATATGTGGTTTTATGTATTGTAACCTTGCTTTGCATGACAGGTAATGTGTGAGTGTGCTGACAATCTGTTTGATGTCTGGCTTGTTGTTAAGTGAAGGAATTAATTCCAAATTCATAGTGTAATTACATCTCTCACATAATGTATTTGTTTGTTTTAAGAGTAAGTGGTTGTCAGTATACATGAGGCAATTACTACATTGCCTCAGGTTGCCTCAGGATGCCCATGTCAATCAGGCTGGCCAGAGAAATGGTGGGAAACTAACCGTCCATTATGGCAGATTTTTACCATAACTACTACTGGGGAGTGGGAGAGTTTGACCTGATTTTGCTATAGGATTAACAAAGGGGCTTATTCTACTGAAGACTAAGGTGCAAACTATATTAACGCTTCTTAGTGTGCAACTGAGTCTCCTGTAATGCAGCAGGGAAGCTTGGGAGAGTTCACTAACAGAGGTCTAGGAGAAGATTGTCTTTCAAGGCATTTGCATCTATACAGGACACTAGTGAACCCCTTTGAGCAGTGTACAGCTATGCACAAATGTAAGGCTTAAATACAGGTGAAATTAAACACGTAAGCTAAACCACTAATGAGAAAGCACACAATGAGCTTTCCTCCAGTAATCTCCAACTCAGATGAAGCTAAGACTACACACTTCTACCTCAAGGGTGCAGGCAGGGCCCTCCTATTGTAAGACGGGTGGAATAGTACTCAAGTGTAGCAATACAGTCCAGATTCAGCAAATCTGAATCTAGGCTATGATATGTACCAGCTACGTAAAGCTAAAGCAACAGAACAGTTATTTTAAGTGCAGACAAATACAGTAAATATCATCACAATGAGGTAGCAAAATTATAAAATACAGTCAGTGGATGTTTTGGATTTCAGCAGAATCTCTCCACACCTCTGGCAAAAATTGTCAAACGTTGAGTAGATCCAGTTAAAAGAGACAATACCTGGGCAAATGCAAGGCTTAAAACAGGTGAAATTAAACACTTTTAAGCTAAACTACCAGTGAGAAAGCACATAATGAGCTTTCCTCCAATAATCTCCAACTCAGATGAGACTAAGACTACACACTTCTGCCACAAGGGTGCAGGCAGGGCCCTCCTATTGTAATATGGGTGGAATAGTGCTCAAGTGTAGCAATACAGTCTAGAGTCAGTAGATCTTAATCTAGTCTATGCTATGTATTGACTAAGTAAGGCAACAGAATAGATTTTTAAAAGTGCAAATACAGTAAAATTGGACAAATGAGGCAGCACAATGGTAAAATACAGTCAGTAAAGTACAAAGAAAACTCAAAAAGTACTTTTTTTTTTTATTTTAGCAACGCATGCCTTGGATTTCAACAGAATCTCTCTAGATCTCAGGCAAAATTCACCAAACGTTGAGTACCTCCGGTTAGATGACCTGCAGTGGTACTGCCCTCTGCACAAATTGGCAGCTCTTCAAGCAGTTGTGAACAGTGGGAGACTATGGAGAGTGTTTCCTAGAGAGGATTTTAAAATGGAAAGGTTTGCCTATATACAAGATACAGTGAACTGCCTTTGCCCAATGTGCAAATGAGAGGCTTTTATACCAGCAGGATGAAAGACTTTTAAACAGTTAATCCATTATAACAATAAGAAAAAAACACAATAAAATTTAAACCAGAGGTATCCCACTTCAATGGGTTGAATTTAGTTCTGCTCCCACCAGAGTGCAAAAGACCCCTCCTAATATAAAACAAACTGGTTTTGAGCTCAAGAGCAGTAACACATCTTTTATAGAATTCCGGCTGTATCAGGAATCCTTGGGAATAATTTCACTAACCCTGAAAAAGTTTCAACGAAATACAGAAAAAAGGGTACAATATAAGAAAATATTTTTGCAGACTCAAGAGAACTTTAGCAAACCAAGAACCATGTTTTCAGTACAAGAGGAGGATAGTGAACATGAGAATACTGTTAAAGCAACCTTAGAGCAATACAATATCAAACAGATGCTGTTTCTTTAACATGTGCAGACTGAAAAGCAGTGATAAATTCAAGCTAATCAATCAAAGAAGCAGAGAAGTGTTAAATAGTACTGAGACAGTAAGACCACCTGCAAAAAATATTTATATCAGCTTTGTAGGGCAAAATGGTTTTAGAACTAATCCAAGTCTTGAAGTCACAGGTATATAAGCCAGGCACAGGAAACATCTAAATAAATGAGCACAATCTCACATAAATGTAAATTTTTTATACCAGTAGGATGAAAGACTTTTAAACAGTTAATCCCTCATTTCAATCAGATAAAAACACAATACACTTTAAACCAGCAGTTTCCCATTTGGGTACAGTGAATTCAGCTATGCTCCATCCAGACAGCAATAGACCCATCCTAATGTTAAAAAAATGGTTTTGAGCTTAAGTGCAGCTTTACAGTGTTCCTGCAGTATCAGTAATCTGTGGCAATAAGTTCAGTAACCTTGAGAAATGTTCATCAAAATACTCTAAAAACTGTGCAGTATAAGAGAATATTTTGGCAGAGTAAGGAGAACTGTGAAAAACTCAGAACACTATTTTTCCATACCAGAGGATGTCAGTGAACCTAAGAGCCCTCCAGTAACAGATGGAGTTTTTTTAACAAGTGCAGGCTGAAAAACAGTGACACATTCAACAAAATCAATTAATGCAGCCCAGACATTTTAAATAGTAGTGAGACAGTAAGAGCAACTGTAAAAAGTACTAATATCAGCTTTTTAGGTCTAGATGGTTTTAGAAGCAATCCAGGACTTGTAATCAAATCTGCAACCAGGCTCAAGAAAACCCTCAATAAATGAGCACAATCTCATAAAAATGTAAATTTGTTATACCAGTAGGATGAATGACTTTCAAACAGTTAATCCCTCAGGCCAATCAGATAAAAACACAATAAACTTCAGACCAGCAGTTTCACACTTGAATAGGTTGAATTCAGCTCTGCTCCCACCAGAGTGCAAAAGACCCTTCTTAATGAGAAACAAACTAATTTTGAGCTCATGTGCAGTAATAAATGCTTTACAAAATTCTTGTAGTATCAGGAATCCTTGGAAATAAGTTCACTAATCCTGAGAAATGATCAACAAAATACACGATTAAAGTACAAAATATAAAAGAATATTTTGCCAGACTCAGGACAACTTCGGCAATATCAGAACAGCTTTTCAATACCAATGGAGGTTAGGGAATGTGCAAATACTGTTAAAACCACCTACGAGCAGTACAGTAACAAAAAAATGTTGTTTCTTTAACAAGTGCAGACTGAAAAAAACATTATAAATTCAACCAAATCAATAAATCTAGTACAGAATCAATGGAAATAAGTGCACTAACTCTGAGAAATGTTCAACAAAATACAGGTAAAAAGTACAAAACATAAAAGAATATTTGGGCAGATTCAGGAGAACTTTGTCAAACTCAGAACAGCTATTCCAGTACTGTAGGAGGTTAGTGAATATGTGAAGAATGATAAATCAACCAAACAACAGAACAATAACAAACAGATGGTGTTTTTCTTTAACAAGTGCAGGCTGAAAAACAGTGATAAATTCAACAAAAATCCATAAATGCAGCACAGAAGTTTTAAATAATGCTGAGGCAGTAAAAACAACTGTGAAAAATAATATCAGCTTTGTAGGTCAAGATGGTTTTAGAAGCAGTCTATGTCTTGTAGTCCCATTTGTGAAAGTCAGGCACAGGGAAACTCTCAATAAATGAGCACAATCACTCAAAAATGTAAATCTTTTATAACAGCAGGATAAATGGCTTTTAAACAATTAATCCTTCAAGCTAAGCAGATGAAAACACAAAAAAATGTTAAACCAGCAGTTTCCCTCTTGGATGGGTTGAACTCAGCTGTGCTTCCACCAGAATGCAAAAGGCCCCTCCTAATGTAAGACAAACTGGTTTTGAGCCCATTTGGAGTAGCAAATTCTTTCCAGAATTCTTGCACTATCAGGAATCATTGGAAATAAGTTCACTAATCCTGATAAATGTTCAACACAGTAAAGGAAAAAAAGGGAAAAACATAAGAGAATATTTTGGCAGATACATGAGAAATTTAGCAAACTTGGAACAGCTATTTCAATACCATAGGAGGTTAGGGAATATGAGAATATGGTTAAAACAACCTACAAGTGGTACAATAATAAACAGAGTGTGTTTCTTTAACACTAACCCTGAGAAATGTTCAAAGAAATACAGAAGAAATGTGCATAATGTAAGAGAATATTTTGGCAGAGAAGGGAAAACTTTTGCAAACTCAGAACACCCTTTTCCATACCAAATGAGGTGAGTGAATATGAGAATACTGTTAAAACAACCTAAGTGCAGTACAGTAACAAACATGTTGTGTTTCAACAAGTCCAGGCTGAGTAACAGTGATAAATTCAAGAAAATCAATAAATGCAGCATAGAAGTGTTAAATAGCACTGAGCCAATAAGAGCAACTACGAAAAAATATGTTTGTCACTTTTGTAGGTTCAGATGGTTTTAAAAGCAATCCAAGCCAGGAAACAGGGACGCTCTGAATAAATGGGCTGAATCTCACAAAAATGAATATATTTTATACCAGCAGGATAAAAGACTTTTAGGCAGTTAATCCCATCAAGCCAATCAGATGAAAATACACTACTCTTTAAGCAAGTATTTTCCAACTTGAATGGGTTGAATTCAGATCTACTCCCAGCAGAGTGCAAAACAAAACACTTAATGTAAAACAAACTGGTTTTAAGCTCAAGTGAAGTAACAAATACTTTAAAGAAATCCTGCAAGTATCAGGAATCCTTGTAAATAAATTCACGAACCTGGGTAAATGTTCAACAAAATACAGAAAAAGTTCACGACATAAGAAAATATTTTGGCAGAATCAGAAGTATTTTGGCAAACTCAGAAGAGTTTTTCTGTATAAGAGGAGGTTACTGAATAGGAGAATACTGTTAAAGCAACCTAGCAGTAGAATAACAAATGGATATTGTTTCTTTAACCAGTGCAGGCTGAAAAACAATGATAAATTTAACCAGATCAGTAAATGCAGCACAAAAGTGTTAAATAGTACTGAGACAGTAAGAGCAACTGCAAAAAATACTTATATCAGCTTTGTAGGTCTAGATGGATTTGGAAGCAATCTAAGTCTTGAAGTCGCATATGTGAAAACCAGGCACAGGAAAGCTCTGAATAAATGTGTGCAATATCACACAAATTTCAGTATTTTATAACAGCAGGATAAAGACTTTTCAGCAGTTAGTCCCTCATTTAAATCAGATAAAGAAACACGATAAACTTTAAACCAGTGGTTTCCCATTTGGATGTGTTGTATTCAGCTCTGCTCCATCCATACTGTAATAGACCCCTCCTAATGTAAAAAAAATGGTTTTGAGCTGAAGCACAGCTTTACAGAATTCCTGCAGTATCAGGAATCCTGCACAATAAGTTCAGTAACCCTGAGAAATGTTCAACAAAATACAGAAGAAAGTGTACAACATAAGAGAATAATTTGACAGACTCAAGAGAACTCTGTAAAACTTGGAACAGCTTTTTCCATACCAGAGGAGGTTAGTGAATATAAGGATACTGTTAAAGCAACTTAAGAGCAGTCCAGTAGCAAACAGATGGTGTTTCTTTAATAAGTGCAGGCTGAAGAACAGTGATAAATTGAACCAAATTAATAACTGCAGCGCAGAGGTGTTAAATGAGACAGTAAGAGCAACTGCAAAAAAAAAAAAAAAAAATACTTACATCAGAGTTGTAGGTCCATATGGTTTGAGAAGCTAACCAGGTCTTGTAGCCACGTGCCTGCAAGCCAGGCACAGGGAAACTCTCAATAAATGAGCACAATCGTACTAAAATGTAAATCATTTATAACAGCATGATGAATGACTTTTAAATAGTTAATCCCTCAAGCCAATCAGATAAAAACACAATAGACATTAAACCAGCAGTTTCATACTCAAATGAGTTGAATTCAGCTCTGCTCCCACAAGAGTGCAAAAGACCCCTCCTAATGTAAAACAAACAAAGTGCTGCTTTACAAAATGCCTGCAGTGTCAGGAATCTTTGGCAATAAGTTCAGTAACCCTGGGAAATGTTCTACAAAATACATAAAAAAAGTCCACAACATAAGAGAATATTTTGGCAGACTCAGGAGAACTTTGGCAAACTCAGAATATCGTATTCCATGCCAGAGGAGGTTAGTGAATATCAGGGTACTGTTAAAACATTCTAAGAGTAGTCCAGTAACAAAGAGATGGTGTTTCTTTAACATGTGCAGGCTGAAAAACAGTGATAAAATTCAACAAAATCAATAAATGTGGTATATCAATTTTAAATAGTACTGAGACAGCAAGAGCAACTGCTAAAATACTTATATCACCTTTGTAGGTTCAGATGGCTTTAGAAGCAATCCAAGTCTTTTTGTCAGATGCGTGCGTGCCAGGTACAGAGAAGCTGTCAATAAATGACTACAAACTGACAAAAATTTAAATGTTTTATACCAGCAGGATGAGAGACTTTTGAAAAGTTAACCTCACAAGTCAATCAGATAAATATGCAATAAACTTTAAATCACCAGATTCCCACTTGCATGGGTTGAATTTAGCTTTGCTCCCACCAGAGTGCAAAAGACCCCTTCTAATCTAAGACAAACAGGTTTTGAGCACATTTGCAATACTTTACAGAGTTCCTGCAGTATCAGTAATCTTTGGAAATAAGTTTACTAACCCTGAGAAATGTTCAACAAAATACAGGAAAAAAGTGCAAACATAAGAAAATATTTAGACAGATGAGGGAGAACTTTGGTAAACTCACAATAGGTAATTCAATACCATAGAAGGTGAGTGAATATGAGAATACTGTTAAAACAACCTAAGAGCAGTACAGCAGCAAACACAGGATGTTTCTTTAACAAGTGCAGGCTGAAAAAACAGTGATAAATTCAACAAAATCAAAACAATGCAGCACAGAAGTTTTAAATAGCACCGAGACAGTAAGAGCAACTTCAAAAATTACTAATATCAACTTTTTAGGTGCAGATGGCTTTAGAAGCAATCCAAGCCAGGAACAGGGAAGCTCTATATAACTGAGCACAATCTCACAAAAATGTAAATCTTTTATACCAGCAGGATGAAAGACTTTTAGACAGTTAGTCTCATCAGGGCAATCAGATAAAAACAAAATTAACTTTAAACAAGCAGTTTCCAACTTGAATGGATTAAATTCAGCTCTGCTCCCACCATAGCATGAAACAACCCTCTTAAAGTAAAGCAAACTGCTTTTGAAGTCAAGTACTAAGTAACAGATTCCTTATAGAATTCCTACAGCATCAGGAACCTTGGGAAATATTCAACAAAATACAGAAAACATTCACAATGTAAGAGAGTATTTTGGCAGACTCAGGAGAACTTTAGCAAACTCAGAAAAACTTTTTCCATATAAGAGGAGGCTAGTGAATAGGACAATATTGTTAAAACAACCTAAGAGCAGTACAGTAACAGACAGATAACATTTCTTTAACAAGTGCATGCTGAAACACAGTGATAAATTCAACCAAATCAATAAATGCAGTACAGACATTTTAAATACTACTGAAACAGCAAGAGCAACTGCAAAAATGCTTATATCAGCTTTGTAGGTACAGATGGTTTTAGAAGCAATCCAAATCTTATAGTCAGAAGTGTGCAAGCCAGGCACAGAGAAGCTGTCAATAAATGACTACAATCTCACAAAAATGAAAATGTTTTATACCAGCAGGATGAGAGACTTTTAAAAAGTTAACCTCTTAAGTCAATCAGATAAATATACAATAAATCTAAAACACACCAAACAGCCAATACTTAGTCCAGCGAAAATTTTCTTTTATTCTCTCCAAAAGATCTGGTACCTCGGCTATTCGCCTTCAAAGGATCACAATTTAATGTTACATAGTAACAATATTTATACAAACATTAATTGGATCAATTATTCAATTTATTACATAATTAATTGCAAAAAAGGAGGGAAAAGAAGCATCTAAATATTTAAAGTGACCTTCCTATTTTTAAATATTGTAAATGTTTTAAATACTTATATTATCAATAATATAAAAATATAAACATTTTATATAATTTATTATCAAGAAATATTCCTAACACATTATTTAATCAAATTATCATATGCCTAATTCTAAATTAAGTCCTAAAGGTTTTAAAGTATTATATTTTAGAATCATTCTAGTTTCTAGCTCCAATAATCTATCACAAATATTATCACCTTTACAACAAAAAGGTTTGCCCAAAATACTGAATTTTAAACTATCAGCTTTTCCTTCATGAGCTTCTAAAAAATGTTTGGCAACTGGACTGGATAAATTATGATTTCGAATATCTTTTAAGTGCTCTAAAATTCTCACCCTAACCATTCTTTTGGTTTGTCCAATATACCATACATTATTGCAACAGCAAGTAAGTGTATATACAACACCAATAGATTTGCAAGTAAAATAATGCTTAGGGTAATGGTTAACATTATTAATACATCTGACATCAATAATTCTATCACATAAACTGCAAGAACCACACCTGAAAGATCCCATGTTGGTAGCATTAGGAATTCTTTTAATTAAGAGATTATTATTCAATATTTCCTTTAAATTTTTCCCTTTCTTATAAGAAAATATTATGTGATCAGGAAAAAGCTCACCTATCTGATCATCCTCACTGACCAAATACCAAAATCTCTTAATTATAGAAACAAATTTTTCAGAAAAGGCAGTATACCTAGTTACAAAAAATACCTCTTCCACATCTCTGTCTTTTTTATTAGAATCTAAAACATTCCTTTCTATCTTCCTAAATATTTTCTGCTTATTAGTAATGTTATTCATACTAGCTAATAACTGCCCTTTGTCATAACCTCTATCACATAGTCTAACAAATACCTCATTTAATTCATGATCCAACTCAGATTCTATACTAGTATGCTGATATATCCTTTTGAATTCTCCATGAGGTAAAGCTCTTAACAGGTGTGGAGGATGCATGCTGGTAGCATGCAAAACATATTTACTGACGTACTTTTCCTATAGGGTCTAAATCCAATGATATTATTTCTTTCAAATAGTGTTAGATCCAAAAAATTAATTTGATTCCTATTGATCTCGTATGAGAATGACAAATTATGTTCATTTTCATTCAAATTTTCAAAAAATTCACAAAACTCTATTACATCCCCTTTGCATATAAAAATTAAATCGTCAATAAAACGCTTATACAAAACCACTTTATATTTAAAGAAATCTGAAGGATAAATAAATTTCTTTTCAAAAAAATCCATATATATAATGGCATAAGTGGGAGCATAGGCTGCTCCCATAGCCGTTCCTTAGTTTGTAAAAAATACTCCTCATTAAATACAAAGTAGTTATGAGTTAAACAAAATTCTAACAGGGAGATCAAAAAACTAGTCCTAGGACCTTCAACTAACATATTATGAATGGCTTCAAGCCCCCATCTAATATTGATGTTTGTGTATAATGACTTAACATCGATAGTCACCCAATAAAAATCGCTATCCCAAGAAATTTTATTTACTTCATTAATCAGATCTTGAGTGTTACTAATATGAGCATTCACTTTTTTAAGATGAGTTTTCAACTGGAAATCCAGGAAAACATTAACATTCTCCAAAAAAGAACCTATCCCTGATATTATTGGCCTACCAGGGGGCTCCACTAGATCTTTGTGAATCTTGGGAAGGGCGTATAATATGGGTGTGCGAGGGTCCTTGATATACATCTTCTTAATGTCAGCATGCAAGAAGAAACCTAGTCACTCTCCCCTTTCCAAAAGAGTTAACAATTCTTCATTATAGAGTTTAATAGGATCCCCATCAAGTTTAGTATATTCTTCACTATTAGAAAGCAATCTATTGACCATTATACAGTAGTCAGATCTATTTAGAATAACCCAATTACCCCCTTTATCTGCACATTTAAATATATAATCATTTTTCATTTTTTTTCAGATTTTTTAAAGCTTGCCATTCACCTTTGCTTAAATTAAATTGTTTTTTTTCTTTACAAAATTCGTTAAACATTAGCTCCATCTCTTTAAGAACAACTTTTTGAAAAATTGAAATAGCTGATACAGAAATAGTAGGTGTAAATTTACTTCCAGTATTTCTAAATTTAGGCATCATTAACTTTCCATAACCTGTCAAATAACTGACATCAGGGCTAATATCATTATTGAAGCACATAGAACAATCATCACTATCTTCCAAGAAACAATCAGATTCATCATGTTCATAATCATATACTGACAAATTCATTAAACTTTCATCAAAATCAGTTTCATTTTCATTAATTTCTCCATTTTGAACAATGGTATTAACATTCATGTTCTTAAATTTTTTTTTTAAAATACACCCTTAATAATAGTTTACGAATAAATGTTTTTACTTCTAAATATATGTCAGCAAACGAAGGAAAAATAGTGGGAACAAATTTACTTCCCTTGCATAAGACATTCAACATGTCATGATTTAAACACATATTCGATAAGTTGACACATTCTAAAGAAGTAACATTATTACAAGTCCCATTAAATTCAGGCGTTATCAAACCTTCATTTATAGCGGTTTCGCCCCTTTCTGCCGTTTCTTCCATTTCTCTCCTTGTTGTAACTGTCATTTTGAAAGCCGGTATTCTCCGCCGTATTTAAATTGAGAGTCTCATTAGAAGCTTCTGTAGACTCTCCATCATTACCCCGATTAAGAGCAACAGTTCTTGCAAAGGAAACATTTTTAATAGCAGTTTCTTTCTCCATAGATGAAAAAGAAGACGCTGATGTTGAATAGTTCCTTCGTTTGGAGCTGCGAGTCCAGCTCCTCCCTCTAGAGCGATTACGTACTGGTTCACGTTGCCAATTGAAAATAACACCAGTCTCATAGTCCTTTAAGTCCCGGACTAGTTTGTTGCGTTTTCTCTGCACAACATCAGCTTCTAACTTATTCATTTTATCAGTAATGTTGGCCATTTGAACCTTATAATTTACTTCAGCAACAAGTTCATTTTGTAGTAACAAAATCTCATTTTTTAACTTGTCATGAGATTTTTGGTTGCGCTTTATCAATATACGTAACCAACCTAATGTACATAAGTGAGAAGTCTGCTTCCATTCTTCTAAAAGGTCATGTTCATCATCTGAGAATGGTGCAGCTGGTAATTTGTCAATACGCAACCCTCGAGGGGTGATATCAAGGCTCACATATTTCTCTAGAAGCCTAGTATCAAAATACAGCGCAACCTCCTTGGCCATTAGCTTATTTAACTGAATAAAGTGACTATCTGTACTCACATTCCTCTCCAAATTCCAGGGGTCATTAGTAGTAAATCTAGTGCCTTGTTGTTTCAGAATATGGTAGCAGAACGTGATAAAAGATTTACTACTAATGACCCTTGGAATTTGGAGGGGAATGTGAGTACAGATAGTCGCTTTATTCAGTTAAATAAGCTAATGGCCAAGGAGGTTGCGCTGTATTTTGATACTAGGCTTCTAGAGAAATATGTGAGCCTTGATATCACCCCTCGAGGGTTGCATATTGACAAATTACCAGCTGCACCATTCTCAGATGATGAACATGACCTTTTAGAAGAATGGAAGCAGACTTCTCACTTATGTACATTAGGTTGGTTACGTATATTGATAAAGCGCAACCAAAAATCTCATGACAAGTTAAAAAATGAGATTTTGTTACTACAAAATGAACTTGTTGCTGAAGTAAATTATAAGGTTCAAATGGCCAACATTACTGATAAAATGAATAAGTTAGAAGCTGACGTTGTGCAGAGAAAACGCAACAAACTAGTCCGGGACTTAAAGGACTATGAGACTGGCGTTATTTTCAATTGGCAACGTGAACCAGTACGTAATCGCTCTAGAGGGAGGAGCTGGACTCGCAGCTCCAAACGAAGGAACTATTCAACATCAGCGTCTTCTTTTTCATCTATGGAGAAAGAAACTGCTATTAAAAATGTTTCCTTTGCAAGAACTGTTGCTCCTAATCGGGGTAATGATGGAGAGTCTGCAGAAGCTTCTAATGAGACTCTCAATTTAAATACGGCGGAGAATACCGGCTTTCAAAATGGCAGTTACAACAAGGAGAGAAATGGAAGAAACGGCAGAAAGGGGCGAAACCGCTATAAATGAAGGTTTGATAATACCTGAATTTAATGGGACTTGTAATAATGTTACTTCTTTAGAATGTGTCAACTTATCGAATATGTGTTTAAATCATGACATGTTGAATGTCTTATGCAAGGGAAGTAAATTTGTTCCCACTATTTTTCCTTCGTTTGCTGACATATATTTAGAAGTAAAAACATTTATTCGTAAACTATTATTAAGGGTGTATTTTAAAAAATTTAAGAACATGAATGTTAATACCATTGTTCAAAATGGAGAAATTAATGAAAATGAAACTGATTTTGATGAAAGTTTAATGAATTTGTCAATATATGATTATGAACATTATGAATCTGATTGTTTCTTGGAAGATAGTGATGATTGTTCTATGTGCTTCAATAATGATATTAGCCCTGATGTCAGTTATTTGACAGGTTATGGAAAGTTAATGATGCCTAAATTTAGAAATACTGGAAGTAAATTTACACCTACTATTTCTGTATCAGCTATTTCAATTTTTCAAAAAGTTGTTCTTAAAGAGATGGAGCTAATGTTTAACGAATTTTGTAAAGAAAAAAAACAATTTAATTTAAGCAAAGGTGAATGGCAAGCTTTAAAAAATCTGAAAAAAATGAAAAATGATTATATATTTAAATGTGCAGATAAAGGGAGTAATTGGGTTATTCTAAATAGATCTGACTACTGTATAATGGTCAATAGATTGCTTTCTAATAGTGAAGAATATACTAAACTTGATGGGGATCCTATTAAACTCTATAATGAAGAATTGTTAACTCTTTTGGAAAGGGGAGAGCGACTAGGTTTCTTCTTGCATGCTGACATTAAGAAGATGTATATCAAGGACCCTCAAGACACCCATATTATACGCCCTTCCCAAGATTCACAAAGATCTAGTGGAGCCCCCTGGTAGGCCAATAATATCAGGGATAGGTTCTTTTTTGGAGAATGTTAATGTTTTCCTGGATTTCCAGTTGAAAACTCATCTTAAAAAAGTGAATGCTCATATTAGTAACACTCAAGATCTGATTAATGAAGTAAATAAAATTTCTTGGGATAGCGATTTTTATTGGGTGACTATCGATGTTAAGTCATTATACACAAACATCAATATTAGATGGGGGCTTGAAGCCATTCATAATATGTTAGGTGAAGGTCCTAGGACTAGTTTTTTGATCTCCCTGTTAGAATTTTGTTTAACTCATAACTACTTTGTATTTAATGAGGAGTATTTTTTACAAACTAAGGGAACGGCTATGGGAGCAGCCTATGCTCCCACTTATGCCATTATATATATGGATTTTTTTGAAAAGAAATTTATTTATCCTTCAGATTTCTTTAAATATAAAGTGGTTTTGTATAAGCGTTTTATTGACGATTTAATTTTTATATGCAAAGGGGATGTAATAGAGTTTTGTGAATTTTTTGAAAATTTGAATGAAAATGAACATAATTTGTCATTCTCATACGAGATCAATAGGAATCAAATTAATTTTTTGGATCTAACACTATTTGAAAGAAATAATATCATTGGATTTAGACCCTATAGGAAAAGTACGTCAGTAAATATGTTTTTGCATGCTACCAGCATGCATCCTCCACACCTGTTAAGAGCTTTACCTCATGGAGAATTCAAAAGGATATATCAGCATACTAGTATAGAATCTGAGTTGGATCATGAATTAAATGAGGTATTTGTTAGACTATGTGATAGAGGTTATGACAAAGGGCAGTTATTAGCTAGTATGAATAACATTACTAATAAGCAGAAAATATTTAGGAAGATAGAAAGGAATGTTTTAGATTCTAATAAAAAAGACAGAGATGTGGAAGAGGTATTTTTTGTAACTAGGTATACTGCCTTTTCTGAAAAATTTGTTTCTATAATTAAGAGATTTTGGTATTTGGTCAGTGAGGATGATCAGATAGGTGAGCTTTTTCCTGATCACATAATATTTTCTTATAAGAAAGGGAAATTTTTAAAGGAAATATTGAATAATAATCTCTTAATTAAAAGAATTCCTAATGCTACCAACATGGGATCTTTCAGGTGTGGTTCTTGCAGTTTATGTGATAGAATTATTGATGTCAGATGTATTAATAATGTTAACCATTACCCTAAGCATTATTTTACTTGCAAATCTATTGGTGTTGTATATACACTTACTTGCTGTTGCAATAATGTATGGTATATTGGACAAACCAAAAGAATGGTTAGGGTGAGAATTTTAGAGCACTTAAAAGATATTCGAAATCATAATTTATCCAGTCCAGTTGCCAAACATTTTTTAGAAGCTCATGAAGGAAAAGCTGATAGTTTAAAATTCAGTATTTTGGGCAAACCTTTTTGTTGTAAAGGTGATAATATTTGTGATAGATTATTGGAGCTAGAAACTAGAATGATTTTAAAATACAATACCTTAAAACCTTTAGGACTTAATTTAGAATTAGGCATATGATAATTTGATTAAATAATGTGTTAGGAATATTTCTTGATAATAAATTATATAAAATGTTTATATTTTTATATTATTGATAATATAAGTATTTAAAACATTTACAATATTTAAAAATAGGAAGGTCACTTTAAATATATTTAGATGCTTCTTTTCCCTCCTTTTTTGCAATTAATTATGTAATAAATTGAATAATTGATCCAATTAATGTTTGTATAAATATTGTTACTATGTAACATTAAATTGTGATCCTTTGAAGGCGAATAGCTGAGGTACCAGATCTTTTGGAGAGAATAAAAGAAAATTTTCGCTGGACTAAGTATTGGCTGTTTGGTGTGTTTTAGATTAAATATACAATAAACTTTAGACAAGCTATTTCCAACTTGAATAGATTAAAATCAGCTCTGCTCCCACCAGAGTGCAAAACAACCCTCTTAATATAAAACAAACTGTTTTTGACTCAAGTGCAGTAACAGATGCCTTACAGAATTCTTGCAGTATCAGGAACCCTTGGATATATGTTCACTAACCTTAGGAAATATTCAACAACATACAGAAAAAAATTTCACAATGTAAGAGAACATTTTGGCAGACTCAGGAGAACTTTGGTAAACTCAGACAGAGCTTTTTCTGTATAAGAGGAGGTTGGTGAATATAAGAATACTGTTAAAGCAATGTAACGGGGTCATGTTTCTTTAACAAATACAGGCTGAAAAACAGTGATGAATTTAAACAAATCAATAAATGCAACACACAAGTGTTAAATAGTACTGAGACAGTAAGAGCAACAGCAAAAAAAAAAAAAAAAACATATCAGCTTTGTAGGTCTAGATGGTTTTAGAAGCAATCTAAATCTTGAAGTTATAGGTGTGCGAGCCAGGCACAGGGGAGCTCTTAATAAATGAATAGAATCTCACAAAAATCTAAATATTTATACCAGCAGGATGAAAGTGTTTCAGACAGTTAATCCCATCAGGCCAATAAGATAAAAATTAAGTTTAAACTGGCAGTTTCCCACTTGAATAACCTGAATTCAGCTCTGCTCCCACCAGAGTGCAAAACAACTCTCCTAATGTAAAACAAACTGGTTCTGAGCTCATGCGCAGTAGCAAATGCTTCATAGAATTACTGCAGTATCAGGAATCCTTAGAAATAAGTTCAATAACCCTTAGAAACATTCAAAAAATACAGTGCAATGTGACAATGTAACAATGCCCAGGAGATATGACAGGAAGGTATAAATTAATTAGAATGCCCACATTGTCATATATTCCAAATAAAT
Source organism: Protopterus annectens (assembly GCF_019279795.1). Taxonomy (NCBI): domain Eukaryota; kingdom Metazoa; phylum Chordata; order Ceratodontiformes; family Protopteridae; genus Protopterus; species Protopterus annectens. The sequence continues at coordinate 351,239,883 of NC_056750.1, forward strand.
ATGGATTTTTGGGGGATTTGGGATACACACTGGTAAATCAAGGATAGATAGGACCATACTCTTATTGATATCACTAATTACAGCTTGTCTTATAGCCATACTTTTCAAGAACTGAAAGTCTTCACTTAAGGACTACAAGCCTGAAATGCTAATGCACGTGAATAAATTGCAAGTGTCATATTTTAAAAAGTCTGATGCGAAATAATTAAAAGAATATAACTACCTGTATCTTCATATACTGGTTACTTTCATGATGGAATAAGGCTTTTTCCCCATTTTTCTTAGTTGAGAAGTGCGGCAATGAGAAGGGAGGGTGTGGATACAGTGTTATGGAAGTGGTTAGACAGCAGATTCAGTTTAGCATAATGGTTAAGATGGTTACCTGAAAGGCACAAAGTAGAGGATTTGATTCACTCCCTTGAAAAGGAGAATTCAAAAGGCTTATTGTGGCCCTTAAGGGCAGCTACTCTAGTACTCATTCATGGATTTATGAAGTTTAAATGTGCATAATTTGGTTATTAGTATAATTGTTTTATTTGTAAAACTTTGTGAACTTGATACTGTGAAAATCATGGTAAGATTTCTACTTTAATAGTTCGGTGATGTCTGTGTTAAAAACAATCTCACATTAACTTCATATACATTTAGGCATTAAGTCGCATCTCTGTATACCCAAAAGCTGAACTCTTTTTATCATAACTCAGTTGAACAAAATTATAAATTTTCCTTCTTTTTGATAATTGTCAAAGCTTATTCACACCTAATCCATAAAGCTAGAACTTAAACACTCTACTTCAGTCAACAGGAATGTCATGCTGTCTAGCACCAAATCATGGAACTAGAACACTTCAGATACAGAAAAACAATCTTTGTTAAAGATAAAACAGCTGCACTACTGTCATTCATTTTCTGCAACACCAGTTATGGACCACCCCATTCCATGTTTTGACATTAGCCTTTAAAATTGCTAAGGGTTTCCAGTGATTATTACAGAAAAAAACATATATTGTATATTTAGCTAAATGTGACAGATGCCTGAAATTTTATGTTGGGATGACCACCAGAGTTTTCAGGGACAGAACTGGAGCAGATTTATACTGTATTAATACTGGTGATGTGAGAAGTGCATTAGCAAAACATGTATTGTAGGGGAAGGGGGATGATCACAATTTTCTTTTCATGACACTTCAAGTTCTTTCCCCCTAATGATAGACCAGGTGACAGCAGAAATGACATGGAGAAGACAGAATAGAAGTGAATAGTTATACTTCAAGCAGATAAATATCATCACTTAAATGAAGCAGTGCCCATTAAGCCACTTTTAAAAGATAGAAAGTTGGTACATAAGTGTTTGTTACGTTCCCTTCTGCAATTTATACTTTTTTTAGTTTAATTATTATTGAGCGATGTGTTGCAAATTGTTTTTTATGTCATTTAGATTTGTATATATATTTTTCATCTTATAATTTATTTAGTAATGTGTATGTGTGTATATGTGTGTGTGTGTGTGTGTGTGTGTGTGTGTGTGTGTGTGTGTGTGTGTGTGTGTGTGTGTGTGTGTGCGTGTGTGTGTGTATATATATATTTGTACTGATGATTATTTGTTATTTTATACATTTTGCCTTAAGGTATTGGGCAACTGATTGTTCTTTCTTGGTTGCTTAGCGATGGGTAAACTTTAGCATGTTCTTGTGAGATCATACACTTCTGTATGGAAGTGTGTTATGGAAAAAAAAATTGTTTGGTAGGTTACTTTCTTTCTAATAATTCTAATTTAACATGTAGAGCTCAGTATAATAGTGTAAAAAATGTTTGCATATATGTAATTTTATCAATATTTGATATATCTGCAGGATCAACATGTCTTGATCGTATTTATATATATTTTTTGTCAAGTATTTAACTGCATTTTAAAAGTTGGGCTCATACACACTCTAATTGTTTATGTTTAGATAGATTTATATTTTGTTTCTATATTCTTGGAACATATTTTTTTATTTGCATTCATTGTTCTTTATATCTTTGCTTTAAGGCAGTGAGTGACTGAGTGTTTTCATTGGTTGCCTAGAGATGTGTTATTTGGAGCATGTTCTCCCAAGACCAAACATTTCTGCATGGAAGCAAGCTCCTAAGGAATACATTTGTTTGGTAGGTTATTACTTATTCAATATGTAGAGCTTTGTACAATAGCATGATAATTCTTGTACAAATTAAATTCTATCAGTATTTTGATGTATTTATATGCCTTGATCCTATCATTTATCAAGTGTTTAACCGCGCTTTAAGTTGTGCTTATACACACTCAGATTTTTCATGTTCAGATAGTTTAAAATTTTGTCTTTAGATTGTTGGGACATGTTTTTTATTTGCAGAGTAGTTAATTAGTTTGAATTGATAATTAATTACCAGTCTGTTGGGATTGGAAGGATTGCTTTTTAAAAACAGAGTGTGTGGTTGTTATTTTATGTCTGAGGAAGTGTAGTTGATCCATGCGAAAGTGCTTACTATTTTTTATTCTGTTTCTGCTGTGTTTGTCACTTGTCTCTTTTATGCTTTTCAATATATTGTCTGCTTGTCCAATATAACTCATAGACATGAACTTAGAGTCATCACTTGGTGTAGATCAGAGTGTATGTGCTGTATCTTTAAGAAGCATATCAAAGACTGTACGTGCACGTATAAATATCAGGCACATGCTATTCCCAGCGCCATTTTGAGTGTGCAGCCAGAGAGTGAGCATGCATGATTGCAGTAGTAAGTTCGTATATAAGTTACTTAAGTCAAAGTTAGTAAACTTCTATCGTGATGTGTTTCTACATATTAAAGTTGGTTAAACAGAACCCATGTAGACTCTTCGATTGTTTCCAAAGTAGGAGATTGACATGGTGTCAGAACCCAGATACCAGAGAATGATATTCAGAGCCATGAGGTGCAGAGATGACAGTGAAGGTAAACTAAGAGAAACAAGCACGAAAAAGATCCAGAAAAGAATCAAAGGTAATGAGAATTCACACAAACTGCTTGTTTTATAAAAAAGATAAAGCAGAGCATTACAAGAGCACAGACCGCATTATTAAACACGCAAGGAGGTGGAAAAGGTTTATTAACTAAGCAAAATGTTTAAAATTAAGATATTTGATGAAACAATTATCAGAAAAGCAAAACGAGTATGTTTAAAGCAAAACAAGTATGTTTATAGCAAAACAAGTGTGTTTGAAGCAGAACGGGCATGTTTAGAGTAAACCTAGTACAAGAAAAGTACAGTAAGCCTGAAAAGAGATTAAACAAGCAAAATGATATAATAAGAGCAAAAAGGGCACATTAAGTGTAAATAAAGCAAGGTGACTGCATGTTTTTTTGGGAAAGTGCTGTGTCTTGGCATAACTACGACTTCGTATTGTGTCAAGGGTATAACTTGAGTTATTTGAAGTATCTCAAAGTGTGTAAAAGTGCTTACAGTGTGTGCTTATTACTGTGCATGTATTCTGAAGAGTTTATATGTGCACAAAGTCCAACTACTTTGTGAAGTACAGTCAAAGTATAGCCATTTCAAAAAGTTTCTTGTGCTGGGTGTATCTATTCACAGAGTGCCACCATTACAGGGTGTTTCTTGTACTATAAAGAATAGCCTAGCAAGATAACACAATTCTGGGGATATTTCAGTATACTGTGTACTGTTTAATTCACAAAGTGCAATTACTTCAAAATGTCACTGACTCTGAGCTTCTCTTGCCCAGTTCATTTGCATCGTGGAGTTATTTGAAATGTTTTTTAAACTGATGAGGTGATTTCTTACAGTACAGTAATTTCAAGACTGTTACTCAGAGACTTAATTTCGGAAAGTTCAGTTATATAGAGGCTTGTTGTGCTATTGGGCTTAAAAATACTGGCATAAATTTTTGGCATATATGTATGTGTATGTGTATGTGTATGTGTATGTGTTCTTGCTTATTTGTAAAACCCTTCACTGGTATGTGTTAACATGGCAGATGGATTTTGAAAGCCTTACCACTTGTGTTTGATCAGAATATTGCAGAGAATAGGAGAATATTTGAACAAGAGTATGATTTTTATACAAGCAGCTTATGCAGACAAAGATGCACACACCAGGGCATTTATTTTTCTAAACCTAGCTTGGTCAGAGGCCATTGAAAGCGAGTATTTATTTATGTATGTGCCAGCAGTATATGAGGGAGACGGTGAAACTAGTCATATTGTTGTACAGGTTGCATCAAGGGAAGATCCTGAGTGCTTCAACTGCAAATTCAGAGAAATGTGTAACCCCCAGACAAATATTACATTAGACAGGCATTTGTTTTACATGACAGATCAGAAACCAGGGGAATCTTCAGCAGCTTATATAACTGACCTGAGAAACAAAGCCTATATGTGTCAGTTTGGTGACTTAAAAGACGAGTTGATAAAAGACAGGCTTGTGTGTGGTATTAATAGTACTGCTGAAATAAAGATTTTGCTTTGCGATAGTGATTTAATGTTGAGTAAAGCCATTGAAAATTGTAAAATCCATGAAGTTACAGAAAAACACGCAAGTATGTTTGCAAGTGACAAGAGCATGGTTTCAGTAGGCTCCAGAGCAAATGTGGATAGTATTCAACATGTGGCAAACAGAAGTAGGCCTAAGCACATGGCAGCCACAACCCCTGCTGGTTTACCAGGGAAACCACGTAGATTTCCAGCAAGTTCTAAGACCAGTTCAGTAAAAGGAGCATGCTCAGTGCATTACAAATGTGAGTTAGCAAAACCCAAGTTCAGCTTTACTGTTAACTGCTGCAATTATGGTGCCAATCGTGAGTTTAAAAGGGAGAAATGCTTAACATTTGGTCAGCAATGTCACAAGTGTAGAAAATGGAACCTTTTTCAAAAGCTTTGCAAATCAAGCAAACCCCACAGAGTTGTAAAGAAGGGTCACACAAGTAAAGCAAATTGATGAAGTAGAGTTGCAGCAGTCCACTTTTTATATAGATGGTGTATCGGTGATTGGTAAAAGAGCTGATGCAGTGAATTTATTGGCAAAGAGCGAAGAGTTTTGTACAGTCTGGATAAATGGTAAATCCACAGAGCTTAAAACAGACACTGGTTCAAAGTGCAATATTATATCAGCAGACACATTTGCTAAAGTGAGAACTAATGAACAATTCAATGCAGTCAGTAATGGGAAATTTGTTGCTTATGGAGGTGAAGAAATTCAAACCGAAGGCTCAGTGATGCTTTTATGTTATTTGGCTAGGAACTCATACAGCTTGTTATTCTATGTAGTCTGAAGACCAGTACAGTCATTATTGGGTCTCAAAGACAGTTTTGAGAATGAATCTGCTTTCTTTTACCAAAGAAGTTTATCACATAAGTACACATCCTAGTTCTTATTTTCTGAATCCATTTTCTCATAGGATGCTGATGTTTTTGATGACAAGTTGGGCAAACTTCCAATTGTGTATTCCATGAAGTTAGACCCAGAGGTCACTCCAGTACTCAGACCAGCAAGAAGAATTCCTTCAGCCATGCAGGATAAAGTCAAGGCTCAGCTGGATAAAATGGTACAGCAAGATGTAATTTGTCCAGTTACAGACCCAACTGAATGGGTGTTGTCTATGGTAGCAGCTCACAAAAAAGGCTCAGATGAAATCAGAATATGTATTGACCCAATAGATCTGAACAAAGCCTTGAAGAAACTGCAACATCCAATGCATACAGTCAAAGAGTTTGCAGCTCTAATACTGAATGCCACTGTTTTTTTTTTCTGTCTTGGATGCAAAACATTCATTTTGGCAAGTGATGCTTGATCGCAAATCCTCATTACTAACCACTTCTTGTACCCCGTTTGGCAGATACAGATTCCTAAGGATGCCATTTGGAATTAATTAAGTCTTCCAGCGTGCACTGGAACAAATTTTTTGGGGTTATCCTTGTGCCACAGTAGTAGATGATTTATTGGTTGGAGGCAATGGTGAAGCAGAGCATGACAGAAACCTAAAGAGAGTTCTAGACAGTGCACGTGAAGTAAACTTGAAACTCAACCCTCTCAAGTGCAAATTCAGACTACCAGAAGTTACATATGTAGGTCATTTATTTATCAGTACTGGCTTGAGCCCAGACCCAACTAAGCAAGCAGCCATTCTTGAGATGTCAGCACCAGATAATATTCAAACTCTACAGCATTTCCTAGGCATGGTCAATTATTTAGGTAAGTTTATACCAGACTTCAGTGAGTTGACAGCACCTTAAAGAGAGCTGACACACAAAAATGCTGCATGGTCATGGTTAGAACAACACCAGAAGGCATTTAAAGACCTTAAGCAGAAAATTGCCACCCCACCTACATTAAGAAACTATGATGTAAATAAACTAGTCACTCTTTCATGTGATGCTTCAAAAATTGGTCTTGGTGCAGTTTTACTTCAAGAGGGCAAACCAGAGGCCTATGCATCTAGAACACTTACCCAAACTGAAATGCAATATGCTCAAATTGAGAAAGAACTTTTGGCAGTAATATTTGCATGTTCCAAGTTTCATGATTATATTTATGGTTGACCTGTTCAGATTGAAACTGACCACCGATCTCTAGTTACTATTCTAAAGAAGCCTATGCATTCAGCTCCAGCGAGTGTACAAAGAATGATACTCAAATTGCAAAAGTATAACTTCAAAATGGTATATACGAAAGGCAAACTTCTTTATCTGGCTGATACCTTATCCAGATCACCCAGAAATATGATGGAACAGCTTGATGCAGAGAATTTTGACTTTGACTTGATGGCAGTGCATAATTTCTCTATCACTAGACTTGATGAGCTGAGAGATCATACAAAGACTGATCCAATTTTGCAAAACCTCAATCACTACATTAATGTTAGATGGCCATCAAAGCAATCTAGTGTACCACCAGAAGTGCAAACCTATTTTCCTTACAGAGATGAAACGTTGATGGAAGCTGGCATTATTTTCAAAGGTCCTAAAATTGTTGTTCCTGTTTCATTATAACAAGAATATATCCAGATTTTGCATTATGGACACCCAGGTTCCAAATCTACCAAAAGAAGGGTGAGAGGACTAGTATCTTGGCCTTCTCTAGCAAAAGATATTGACAAAGTACTGATTCTTGTTCAGTATGCAATAGTACTAGATCACACTTGCAAAGAGAACCACTTCAGCTAAGTCTTGTTCTTGAACCATCTTGGTCAACAGTAGCCACTGATATCTTCGAGTGGGACAATCAACACTACTTAGTATTGGAAGACTTATTTGAATTGGTTTGAGATTTACTTACTACCTAATCGTACATCCAGTACTGTTATTACTAAGTTGAAATGTCATTTCTCAGTCCAAAGTTATTTCTGACAATGGTACTCAATTTACAAATTAGTTATTTCAGAAAGTTGCAAGAGAATATGACTTTGTACATTACCAGCAGCCCTGAATATCCACAGTCAAGTGGGCTAGCTGAACGTGCAGTGCAGAGTGCAAAGCAATTATTTGAAAAGTCAAAGCGTGCCAATTCCGATGTCTTTTTCAAATTGACTTAATCTCAAAAACATACCCCCATGACGATATACTTGGCTCACCTGCTTAAAGACTTCTATCCAGGCAAACCAGAATGATGCTACCTATAGTTCCAGTTTATTGAGGCCTAAAGCTAAGAACAACATAACCATCAAGGCTCATTTATTCAAGAAGTGTTCTACCAGAAGTCCAGTTATGATAAATCAAGCAGATTTCTTCGTCCATTGAGGGAAGGAGAGACAGTGAGGATACAAATGGTGAAAGGATTTGACTAGATTTGTCAAGTTACAGGTATATGTACTGAGCCAAGATTCTACCTTGTAGAATGTGAGGGTATGGAGTACAGGAGAAATTGCAGACATATTCTTCTTGTACCAGAATCATCATTGTAGCATTGTTCCTGTGATACAGACTCTAGATCTCAGAGTGAACCAAGTGTTGTTCCCATCCCAGAGTTAGTTTCACCCTCTGATTACATTCCTGAACATGTTCTAAATACTCCCAAGGTTGAACATTCTGTAGAGACAGCTCCAGTTGCTAAACTTAATTCACAGTTTAATGTCACACGATATGGTTGAATTTCCAGGCCCAGTGTGAAATACACAGTAACATGGACATAACTGTATATATGTAGCTAGTCTTGTATAATTGCATGACAAAGAACTACTTGTATTATCTGCATGCCAAATAGATTCATAACATTGCATGATCTATTTCTCAAAGTGGGAGGATGTAGATCAGAGTGTATGTGCCATGTCATTAAGAAGCATATCAAGGACTGAATGTGCACACATAAATGCCGGGCACGTGCTATTCTCAGTGCCATTTTGAAAGTGCAGCCAGAGAGTGACCATGTATGATTGCAGTAGTTAGTTTGTATATAAGACTGTTTAAGTTAAAGTCAGTAAACTTCTATCATGATGTGTTTGTATATAATAAAGCTGTTTAAACAAAACCTGCAAAGACTCTTCTATTGTGTTCAAAGTAGGAGAGTGACACTTGCTATGCACAGAACTCTCCAGTATGAATGGAACAGGGGTTTGGCTTCTGTGAAAAGGATGTCGATTTACCTCAGCATTTTTTATTATCTTACTCCTTCTTATTGTAGTCCTCCTGTATCTGGACTATACTACAGCTAGTAGCTGTATCATACTCCAGATGTAGCATAGTCCAGATACAGGTTTGTGCATCTGGGTCTGTTTGTCATGGCTATTTGTTCTGAGCAATTTTTCCAGGCCACATTGGATTTGAAGGGGCCTTTCTGCACTCTAATGAGAGGACTGTGGTGATTGGAACCTGTCTAGTGAAGGGTGGTTGGTCTAGGCCTTGGAGTAAGAATCCTCATTGGCCTTGGAGTAAGAATCCTCATTGGTCCTTTTGAACCTCTTTAAATTTTCTTTCAGGTTTTTATCTTCTGGTATTTAAGTCCTGCATTTGAGCAAGTTTCTGCTTGTCTATGTGCCATGCAGCACTGTGCACTACCACACAATTATGCACCATAGCCAGGCAGATTAATTCAACAGTTTTTTTCCCTTAGATACATCTGTAGCACATTAGGGTAACCCTCATCCTTAATACTTTCCCAGTCAAAGAAATACTGCTAGTGAGCTGAAACCTATTAAACTACCAAAAGAAAAAAAAGATGAAAAATCCATCCACTGAGTTCCTTCTTTATAGAGAGTTGGACCACCATTGTTTCTCTTGCCAACCTTGTTGACTTGGGTCTCTTGAGGCAGTATAGCAATTGCCTCATGTACACTGGCAACCCTCTACTAATAACTCACTCTAGTAGAGAGTGTGAGAAATGCATCTACACCAAGAATCTTGAATCCATGCTCTCTCACACTCAAACAGTAACAATGAAGAGGTTGTCAAAACACCCACCTCCAGATATGCACATAGTACGTATCTAACACAAAAATGAACATATGCAGAAAAATCAACATACTCAGAAGTTCTCTCAAAAAACCTAATGAAACACCAGAGACTTCCAAAACACAAGACTACTACAACTAACACAGTTCCCACAGCATCCATGACAGATAGCAGCCAGAGTGTCCTACCTACCAAGCCCATAAGGAATAGCGCTCAAAAACCAAATTTTCTAGCCATTGGAAACTCAATACTGAGACATACTGATGTCCCACTCACCAGGTTGGACAAGGAGAAAGTAACACCTCAGGATTCAATAAAATCCATGAAGGCTCCATGTAGAGCCTACACAGAATTTACCCATGGTTTCCCCTCAGCAGTGCACCATGCATATCAATCATGATGTGCTGCCGAGGGAGATCATAGTAACAGGGATATTGAATCCATGTAGGCAGTAGTGTAGAGGCTGTCCTGTGGTTGTGGATTGTCCAGGGAATTCCTGGACAGATGTTACATACAGGATAGGAATCCCTGTAATGTACCCTGCTAGTGTAGAAATATGTGTGAATTTTATATTTTTTATTTTTTTAATTTATTTATTTAATTTATTTATTTACATTTGTTGACCGGGAGTGTCCGACTGGATGTAGGTCCATTTTCAGCGGAGGCCCGAGGAGAAATGCTCCACAGTTAAAATAAACAGACAGTAGTTACATTGGATTACATAGCGATTAACAATTTAACATAGCAATTACTTACAACATATTTACAGATGAAGAACATAGTACATCAGTAGACAACTAGAATCTTTATCTGTGAAGTACATAACAGACATTAACAAATGTTAAAATAAGAAGTCTCTGCTGTAAAATAAGTACTAGGCTTATAAGCATCTGAGCTTGCTATAATCAAGGTAGTTAGTGGAGTGGAAAGAAAGGTAGTGGTTGGATGGGGTGGGTGATATTAGAGTGGGAGTTGCAAGGGCATAGCCAGTGTGTTTTTAGGTGCACGTTTAGTAAGGTTTTGAAGTGGGTGCATGATGGTATGGAGGTAATTGTGGGTGGGAGGGAGTTCCATCATTTGGCTATGGTGCAAGAGAATAGTGCTTTGCCAGCGGAGTTATTGGCTTTAGTGATCTCCAAGTGATTTTTAATACCTGTTTCCACGATGTGGTGTGGAGCCCAGCAATGCTGAGCTGCGCTTACACATACACAGCTGACACCTGCCAAAGAAAAATGGAAACCAGATGTAATTAATTACTTAGTTTGCTTTCTTTTAATGCCCATTTGTGTGGCGTGGCACAGAGCACAGCAGTGCCGAGCTGCACTTACACATGCACAGGTGACATCCGCCAGACATCTAAAAATAGAAAACAGATGTAATTAATTATATGTTCTTGTCTACGTGTTTTTATTTTATTTTTTTGAATGTCTGTTTGCATGGTGTGGTACTTAGCAATTTTAACAGGTAGCTTAGTAGTATATGTGAAAGTGAAACTACTTGATATGGTCAACATTTCAGAATGTTGACATTCATATGGCCGAGACCATATGATAGACATTTGAAATGTCAATCATACAAGTAAAACATAAAAAAAAACACAAGAAATAGTACCTTCATGCTGCTAGCGGGGGGGGGGGTACGGCCTCATGCACCCCCAAGGGGGCTCTGCCACCACACCCCCTGGAACTTAAATATACCAACTCTGAGATTGCACTAAAGTGTGGAAGATAGAAATCTTTCCATTCTGCACTGTATGGAGATGCTGGTTCCGCATGGTCGACATTTTGAATGTCTATCATATGGTCTCGGCCATATGAATGTCACCATTCTGAAATGTCGACCATGTGAAGGGAACCCATGAAGATATATTGGATTTCTTACTATCCAAGTAGCTAAATAGAAAGAGTCACAGCCTAAAGTGTTGTAGGTCCTGGGTTTGAGTCTCCAGCAGTCATATCTTTTTACATTAATTGCTGTGGAAATGTGTGAGGTGACCTAAAGGACTGTTTAATTTAAAAACAAAATTGTTACATTTGGAAAAGTTGTGCTGTGCTAAGCACTGCTTAAACATGGTCAATGGCTAATCCTGTTTGCTCATTGATAAGCTTTGCTAAGACACAGTTGTGCAAGTTGCCATGATGCTCATCTCTGCTAAGCTAATCTGTGCAATGCTAAGCAATGTAGCACTTTTTTGAATGTTACAGTATGACATGTAATATTGGGAAAACAGCCTATATTAAGGCCGATAGGTGGGAATTCATCAGCATTCATTGGAGTCTTATTAACCTGTTGATATGCATGGTGGCATTGGTGAGAGAGCGAGCTATCACATGCGGAGGTGGCGTGTGCAAGAGGGGTTCCTATCACGTAGTCAAACTTTTACAAGTTCGAATCACATATGGGAGAGACCATACGTTCAAATTTAAAAAAGTTTGAGCATTTGAATGGAAATCTCCATAAGCAGAGGTTTCCATTCACTTCAATGTGGTGTGATCTTGGAGTTAGTATATTTAAGTAGTGGGGGGTGTGGGGGGTGTTTTTTTATTTTTTTTTATGTAGTCGAAGTTCTGTAAATTCGAACAGAATGGTTCGACCATTAGTTGTTTGGAGTTACGGAACTTCAACTATCTGATATAAACCTGTGCAAGAGTCCAGAGTGATTGTTGGACTTCTGGTCTGAAACTACGAACCCCAGCTGTTGCTGGATGATTACCAGAGCTCAGAATGTACGTCTGAAGCCTGGCATCAGTTGGCCAGGGTTCTTACTAGTGCTACTGGTATTTCCCTGCAGTGGTGAGTAGTGTCATCACCACTAAGACAACCTGAAGTGAAGGAAGATCGGAACCTTTGACACCTGGATCCAAGAGGATAGGACTGGACAGACCCCACAGATATGTAAGTATGTTTGTTACTACTTTACTAAAATACAAGCTGAATCCATGCAAAACTGGTATGCATAATGGTGTGCTTCTCTTCCAACAGCTCCAGCTGAACGGGCTTGCAATGTCCAGTCTCACTCTCGGCACCTGGCCAGGATGCACCATGAGTGTGCTAAGTACAGATATTTTCTGATTACTGTATTGCAATGAATAATAAATGTTACCAATAACAATAAGTAATAAGGTTTAAAGCAGGATTGTGGTTTGATAACTAATGTGCACAAATAACTGGAGTAGGGCTGTATCCACTGCATGTTTGTTCTAATGTCACTGCAGTCAAATGTAAAACTGAAATAAATAAAGCATGCAAAAATAATTGTCTGATAAATGTATTGCACAACCCACAGTATGGTTCATGGCTGTCTTCAGGCCACTCTCAGTCAAATAATGGTCTGTATTCCTCCCACTCCAAGAACAAAGTATATGGGTGAGGTAGCCCATGTTCTGGGCAGATTTCATGTATACTTTACAGATTCTAAGGAGCATTAACAATAAAGTGTAAAGCAGGATTGTGGCTGACAAGTAATGTGTTCAAATAACTGCATTAGGGCTGTAGTCATTGCATGTGTGTTCTAATGTCACTGCAGTCAACTGTAAAAGTGAAATAAATAAAGAATACAAAGTTAATTGTCTGATAAATGTATTACACAACCCACAAAATGATTCAAGGCTGTCTTCAAGCCACTTTCAGTCACATAATGCTCTCTATTCCTCCCACTCCAGGAACAAAGTCCATGGATAAGGTAGCCCACGTTCTGGGCAGATATCATGTGTTACTTCACAGAATCTAAGGAGCAATAATAATAAAGTGTAGAGTAGGACTGTGGTTTCATAAGTAATTTGTTCAAATAACTGCAGTAGGGCTGTATTCATTGCATGTCTGATCTGATATTACTGCAGTTAATTGTTAAATTATGTGCACATGTCCCCTGGAGGCACAGCTTTTGGGTTCTACTCCCACGCCTGCCAACTAAGACATGAGAGCTGTCTAGTCTGCTGAATGTGCACAAAACATTCCTCTCAACTGTCATGATTTTTTGTAATGTAATGACCACTGCCCAGTCTGTCTGGTGCATGATTAGCAACCATTTATAGAGCACCTTGGTAGTTATGTAAGTGCACATTATGTGAAACAGTTCTGTGTAGCTGTGCACCTGCAATTGTCAGTGCTTGGCCCATACTATCCCATGCTACAACTCCTTGTTGGTCCGATCTGACCATAAGCTAATCACCCTTGATATCCACATCCCACCCCCACCCACCATTAAGGAAACGACGGTAAAAAATTTCTCCAAAGCCAATTTCATGCTTCCTAAGACAGAAGTTGTGAACTTCATGACACCCATGCAGATGGACAATACAGTTACAACTGCTGAATCCTAAACAAATGCACTCTATAAGATTGTGCTATCCCAAACAGAACCAAGACACTATCCTCCAAAAAAAGGAAGCCAATCTGGTGACCCCTGCCATAAACAAACTGTATAAGAGAAGGAAGAAATTGTTGCACAAGAGAGTAAAATCCCATGAGTGGAGGAGCTCCCTGGTCAGCCTCAGTAAGAAGCTGAGATCCCTTATAAGATTCTCCAAAGCTAGCAATGAAAACAAAATCGCAACTAATTCTAAGGACAACCACAAAGCATTCTATAGCTATGTCAAGAATCTCGATGGTAACACCCAGATCTGCTCTGAGTTACAGCATAATAGCATGAAAATTACAGAACCAACTGATATTGCCAACATCCTGGCAGATAGGTTCAGTGCTAAATTTACCCCCCATACCCCCTAAAGGGCCCATATCTATACAGGAAGAATGCAGCGTCCCTGTAATCACAACTATGCAGGTTAAAGCTGCACTCTCTAAAGCCAAAAAACACAGCATCCATGGGACTGGACACCATCCCAGGCTGAGGTTTACATGAACTTCAGAACGAACTGGCTCCCCACCTAAGCACCATGTTCAATAATAGCATCACATCAGGCTTTGTGCCCACTGAATGGTGCACAGCAACAGTTATCCCACTCCACAAAGGGGGAGCCACCACTGATCCCGGGAACTATCTCCCTATTAGCCTGACGAGCCTGGTCTGCAAGGCCATGGAACGTATCATCATGGAACTCAGAAACAAAGACATTGGTAACCTCCAAACTCTGAAGCCCACCCAGTTCGGGTTTGTGAAAGGCAGATCATGCCTCCTGAACCTGATCGACTTCTTTAAGGCAGTCACCAAAGCCGTAGATGAGGGTAAGGTGGTTCACACAGCCTATCTTGACCTCGCCAAGGCTTTCTACACCATCCCCCATTCTGGAATTATAGCTAAACTCACTAAACTAGGTATAAATCCCTACATCACAAGATGGGTTGCCAACTGGCTCACTGACAACACCCACACTGTAAAAGTTGCAGACTCCAAATCTGACTTCAAACCAGTGACAAGTGGAGTACCACAGGGTTCAGTCCTGGGACCTCTCCTGTTTGGTATCTACTTCTCTGAAGTACAGGCTAACACAGAAGGCCTCTGGCTAATGAAGTTCACAGATGACTGCAAACTAGGAGCCATAGTCAAGTCCCCAAATGATGTGGATATCCTATAGAAGGGCCTTGCTGAGACATATGCCTGGAGTCAGAACAATGGCCTCAACCTCAATGCCAAAAAGTGCAGTGTCATCCCCTTTGGTAAAAACTCTGTACCCATGAACTACCACATAGGCAGCAATCTACTTAACACTGAATGTGTGATAAGAGACCTTGGGACTCAGGTGGACAGTAGTCTCTCCTTTGATAGTCACATCGCCACAGTAGTCTGGAAGTCCTTCTACATGGCACACCTCATCATAAAAGGGTTCTCATCCAGGTAAAAAGAGGTCATTGTTCCCCTCTACTTGACACTCATTAGACCCATTATAGAGTACAACACCCCTTTTGGAATGTACCTCACAAGACATCTGCAGCAGCTGGAAAGGCCACAGAAGTACCTCACAAAGAGAATTACTGGCCTCAAACAAATGCCCTACACTGACCATCTCAAAAAACACCAGCTTTACTCTGTAGCTTATCGCCTACTCCGAGGTGATCTCGCCTAACATATGAAGCTATGTCAAACCCAGAGCTGTTGGACATGCTACATCTAAAGAAATCCCAATCCCTCCGAGCTACACACTCTAGGGACCTACACCTTGTCACCACAATAAACAGGACATGCTGGAGTGATAGATTCCTGTCCCAGAGACTTCCCATACTCTGGAACAGGCTATCCATCTATGTCAAGCAAAGTTCTTCATTAGCACGTTTCAAGAAAAATCTTGATGAGTGAATGGGAAATAGGAAATGCACCCCGGGGATCACTTCTGTGTCTCTGCTTGACAGTGGCACAGAAAAATAACTTTCTTGGGTGGCATAAGCCAGGGAACCTTGTTGGCTAGGCTTACATAGGCCCTTGGGCCAATAACCTAGTACCTACCTATGAACCTATCAACCTATTGTGTCCCACATAATATACCTTAATATGTATTTCGATTAATCAATATTATGTTCCATTATGTTAATACTAACATTGGTTTGGCAGTGTTCCTTGGTTTTGGACATCTGTGCTGTATGGAGGGCACGCTTGCCCCCTGGTGGGGCAGCCTCACCCCAGAGCCCAGCCTCCACCATTGTCACCCCAGGGGCAGTGAAGTAGCAGTGAAGACATTCCCATGGGTGGGGACTTGAGTCATGCTGCTACCTTGTGGAGGCACCTGAGACTGGGATTCCACAACACCCTTCCCATCCAAGGTTAGCAACCCCTCTTGTTTCACACACCACCCATGTCTGCTGTCTTGTCTGTCTGTAAAAGCTTCCTTACCTTCCCAACTTACCTCCCCCACATGTACCTATGTCCCCTCCCCTACATTCCACTCTCACCTTAAAAAAAAAAAATGGTCACCCCCCCCCCAAAAAAAAACATATCGTCCAGTACATAGCTCTCCATTTCACACACGTGTCCATCAGACAGACATAATTTGGTCCAATTGGCTTGACAACATAGTTATGTTGTACTCATCCCTCTCTCTGGGGGGGTGGCAGCCCAATTTTTTCTACAAATTCTGTCAAAGTACACAGTTGTTGCTGTAGAAGGAATGGATAGCTATGGTTCTTTCCTACACCCTTCCTGCACATACCTACCTGCCTTTCACTATGTTTTTCCTCCTGCTTGCACTCCATTTCACCACTGTCCTAGCTCCACATTTTTCTTTTCTTTAAAGACTTTTGTGTGATGCTAGATTTTTTGCTGAGCTAAATGAAGCTATATTGATATATGTATTTAAATGATAATAAATACATACAAAATAAACACCTGTTCCCTATTATGAACCCAAGACCATTGCACCTGCAGACCACTGCATTAACCTGCCATGCCACACAGATGTTAATTAAAAGAAGTGGTTTAAGCAAAACATAGTAACTGCTTTTCACTTTCTTATCACAAGTGACCGGGGCGGTGGTCTCTGTCCACTACACAACCTGTTGTCAGTGCCTCTTCAGACTCTGATGATGATGGTAGCCAAAGTGAGGCACAGGTGGGGGTTTCAGGGGCTGAATCTGTCCCAGAGATTTACAGCCCTCTTCTGCCCTCATTGTCCCCACATACAGTCAGTATGCCTACACATACCCAGTCTCCAGAGGCCACAGATACTGGACAGTCAGAGTGTGGGGACACTGAACAGGAAAGTGTGGAAATTATGGTTCCAGTGAGTGTAGAAAATGGCCATAGCCAGAAAGCTGGTGAGGTTCCACACAGGTGGATTGATAGGGGTGCTCATAGGAGGCTGTCCTTCCACAACCTGTTGCAGGTGTCTCATCACGGGTCACTCTGTGTATGTTTTGGGCTGTTATGGAGGCACAGGCACATTCTGAAAGGAACTCTAGATGAATGCTCAGGGTTTTGGATGCAGCACAGTCTGACATCTGTGGCTACCTCTCTGCATTGGTGATACCCTGGATTGGTTCATTGATACAGTGGAAAGAAGGTGCTCACAGAATATCTGTCTTGGAATGCACATTATGATGGAATGTCTGGTTGGAGTTGAGTGTCACACTAGTGGACATAGTTCAGCAACTCCATCTGCTGAGTCCACATGGCCATGCACAATCATGTTCCCATAGCGGCAGTACATCCAGTGTGCCAGAGTGGAGTGTGTTGTCTACACAAAGCCATGGCAGACCATGGGCTCATGGTCATGGGTGTTGCTGTGGATGACATGGTCCCAGCAGGCAGCAGTCACTGTCAGATACCAGCACCCTAGCACCACTTATGACCTTGGGCACGGAGGTGTCAGTGCAACTTCTGGCAGAGCCAGTTCCAGTGTTCGAGGGCAGAGACATTGAACTGTCAACTCTACCATGCATGGTTCAAAGCTTCCAACATACACACATGTAGGGATAGCACTGAGCTTGATGGTGTTCATGCACACAGTCACATACCACTGTCAAATTCAGGTCACCTACAGACACACACAGCACATTTCCATGGTCCATCTTGCCTGCTTCCCTACCTGACTCACACACATGCTTTCATCCTATTAGGTCAGCCTAGGCCTCATGCACCCCCACACAACACTCTCTGGAAGTGATATTACATGTGCCACATCCCTGTCATCCTCATCATTATTGTAGGGAAATGAAGCTATGTGTCTGATGCACAGGGTGACTATATAAATTAATATGTACCTGTGTAATGCAGTGTTGCTTTGCCATGGCACTTCTACTGGTCACTGACAGATACTGTATGCTGACATTTGTAATGAGTAAGTCACATAATTTTGTGTACCTTATGTTGTATGATGTTGCAATGGCTGTATAATTACATGATGAAAGGTGTGTCATGGACCTGTTTTTGGTTTAATTTCAGGAGTCTGAAAAGGACACATATGGATACACAGTGACAATAAATCCATAGACATCACAGCACAGGACTGAATGTCAGGACAGAAGAAATGTGTCTTCAGCAAGGTACAGCACTATAGGTGCATGGCTCCATAGGTTCATATGTGTCTAACAGGCTAACAAGGACAATGGCGTCATTCATCCTACTCATGCTTCCCTAATCTATGAAAAGGTCTGATACCCTTGATAAATGTCACCAGGGTTTTAGGAGCTAACACATCTACAAGCTGTGGTGATAGAGATAACCCATCTACAAATTTCCTGTGTTCATTGCAGACATTTGTCCTATACCAGTTATGAATGTCTTGTTCTGCATCCCATTGTATAACTTGTGCGTGATGTGCATTACAGCAGACATGTGCTTCACATGCATAGGGAGCCTGTTACATATAGGGTGTAGTGTCTGTGTTACATACCTTATCTCTTCAGCATGTAGTATTTATACCACTGTGATGATGTAGATGTGTAGAACAGATAATACATGTGTTAGTCCTGTCTTGTATAAACGGGAGATACACAGTGGGATCTGATACCTCCCTGTATGGCAGCCATACACATCCCCTAAAAAGCTTGTTGGAGACATACTGTACATGTACAGTCTTGACACAGACTGCATAGGATATGTTATCTACAATGTGTAATGGTTTACCATGGAACCTGTGTGGCTGCTACAGTTGTAAGATATGCCTGTGTAGTGACATAGCAAAGGTGCCATTGCACTCAATGATAGGTGTGATAAGTGCTAAATACAGTATAACAATGACAGGCTGGGACTTACATGCCAAACCCTTCTGTATAGTTTGTACAAAATTGAATAGATCCCCACATCTTACTGACCAGTGAAAGTCAAAGGCTACATTACTCTCTGTGTCCATACGTCCATGAGTAATAGCTCAGCTGTGTGCAGCATGTGGACACTACAATATTTTCCAGGGGTGGATGACTTCCAAAAGGATAGTATTGTGCAGTCCTTGGTATTTACTATTTGTCTGTAGCTCTGACAACAACTGAATGTGTGTCTCAGGCCATCCTGGATAACTGTTGATTTTGTGTGGGATTCAGTGACAGCTCCTAATATGCAATCACCTGGTAATGTAGTCAGTCAGAGGTCACTGATAGTGGCCATAACTGCAGAGAAGTGAATGGCTAGCAGGGGTACTCCATTAATGATGTCTGAGGGAAGTCCACTGGTTGACATCATTGTAGTGTAGGTCTGCCCAATGCTATCTGCCCAGATTATGGCTATCAGACACTTGGCTATCCACCAGCTGACATACCACTCTGTAAATAACCTACACAGTTTTCAGCAAAGCCTGCTGGCCTATCTTGAGCAAAGCACACTGTGTTTGGTCCAGTGTCAGTAGGTGTACAACATTGCTACTGATTGTATGCATGCTAACTCCTTTCATGGCTTTATATATCAGATGACTGAAAGATCTGGGGACATTGCTTGGCACTGCATGCTAGTTGTCCTCTGTGCAACTAAGTATTGCAGTTACTTCCATCATTTTTCAAGAGAAGAGTCATCCAAGGTGTCAGTAGAGCACAAGCAAACAATGGAGGGAAGAATAATATGTATACCATGTGAAGGTAAGGTGGGAGGTTTTGCACAGATATTCTGCAGTTGGACACTACTCAAGTGGTGTGTATGAAAGGATACAATTACCTTGTGAAGAATGTGAAATGCAGGGGAGTCCCCTAAATTGCTGGTGCCTGGCTAAAATAAATTCTGGTCTCACCACAAGCACTCTCTCATGGGATTCCATGCTTCAATACTTTTTCTGTCATCACACGCAAACATTAATATGAAGCTTAGTATGAGAAGCAGAACACAGCCTGTTTTTTCATCCATAGTTGTCCCGCATCATGAAAGGCTCTGTAGGCTTCACATACCCTTCTCCAGGTAGATTAGTTGATTAGCAACCTGATCAATCAGTTGGCTTTTGCATGTATTATGCCTTCTGTACAAGGGTTGGTGGTATATCACTAGGGAACTGACCAGATAGTGATTAGGAGCACAGCTGCAACATCACAATATAACGTGCAATGTCCAGTGACATAGATGTCCAAGCTTGCTGAAACAAGTAGCACAGCAGTGGTGACCCATCTTAGGTGACAATTTCACAGCAATTCATGCATCCTGCCCATAAACAAATTAATGGTAGATATCAATTTGACATGGCTGTGAGACCTACTGCAGAGGACTGGTCAATTTTGGTCAAAGTGTGTCCACCTGCCACATGTCCTAGGTATGTCATATTGTACATTTATGTACTAGAACACATGTCTGTGTTCCTACATCATGTCACACAGCAACCAGTTTGCTGTCTGGTTGCTTGAAAAGGATTCTGTGCTTGCAAGGCCAACGTAATGTCAACAAAGTTGAACAAGTCCTCTATGCATGCATGAGCATCCACATCTTCAGTGCAAGGATTGTCTACAAACAATGTGTTTCAGGCTGTCAACCCCAAGGCTATGGCAGCATGACCCTAACTTTGCAAGACTTGCACAGTGTCACATTTGTAGGTATGGTATTGGGACCAAGCCTAATGACAGGATTATGGTGAATCCAAGGTCCACATGGCTGGCAAAGCATTGTATGGCACACTATCAGGTGCTGTGTTATGTTAGGGAACCTGCATAAAGGTGGTATGTTATATTTCACTATCTGTCATGACACTGCCCAACGATGGTGTGCTGTGATGTACACACAAGCATGATCATCTTGCTAATGGCACTATCAATGACTGCTGATGAGATATGAAAAGTGTCCCCACCCCTAAACTCCTATGACACAAAAACACAACATGTGACAGATGTGACTACATTTCAAACTTTGCTGCCATGGTGTCTCCAACAGCAGTCATTATATATTGCAATGAGCATTATGCCAACGTGCATATTTCACCTCCTGCACCACCCACACCCACATCACACACACCTGCATGTGTGCAGCTCCTTACCAGACACATTCCCAAACAGCAGACACCTCAATAAATTCTACCTCTGGAGACCACAGTACACATAATAGTGCATGCATCACTGTCTCACTGGTCAAACACCTGAGGCAAAACACAAAATCAAACCTATTATTCATAGGTGATTACATAGTGAGACACACTGATGTCCATGTCAAAAGGCTACATATGGAAAAGGTCACAGTAAGCTGTCTATGGGTTGACACGATACGCCACACCAAACATTGCTGCAACTCAAGGAATATGAAGTAACATAATGATGACATCATAGTTTCTGCAGGTGTGTACAGACTAGGAGCAATTCACCAGACTGTATGCAGATACATGACTGAGCTTAGACACTCTGTGTCTCTTGCAGGTATGTCCATAGCTTTCAGCTGCATTTGACCCTCACCTAGGATGATGGCTCAATACACATGGAAGATGATGGATGTCAATAATTGCCTTAGCATGTGGTGTCATTGTAAGGGGATCCACTACAAGTCAACCTGGGATGACTTGCTCAACAGATTTCAATGCTTTGCCAGAGGTGGTCTTCATCTCTCACCCCTGGGATTTTGAGTACTGGCCAAGGATGCTGATACTCCCACAGTGCATCTTATAGGCACTTTCTAGAGGGAAATATTTCCAATGAGAACACCATCACCATAAAAACATCACAGTTATGCTGCAACATGCTGGGAATGGCAACACTAAACCCCACTCGGTGGAAGGTGCCCCCACCTTGGAATATGCAGATATTTGTGCAGGCAAAGACATCTGGCTCAAGGCTGGGGACAGCATCACAGCCATACCAGATTACATGTCCTTCCACACGTTCAGACCTCAAACTGACAATGTGCATGGTAATGCAGGTGGTGTATACATATTCATTAAAGATTGATACAAAGCTAGATTTAGTGAAACACTGAGTTCCCGGAGACACTGCAAGTGCTATTTTACTGATGGAAGGGCACCTAATCAAGCCATTGCCAACTACAGTTGCAGTTCCATGAATCCATACACCTGTTACGCTTATTTGAATGTACTTATGTTTATCAAGATATATAAGTACACCATGGCTTGGGGTGACATTAAGTAACCACCAACTGTGTTGTTTAGTTATACTGAAGCTCACTTGCCCAAAGGTTAGTCCATGTCCTTAACTACAATGCCCTGGACCAGTGATGTGACATCCCCTCAAGGATAACATAGTGCATCATCTGTTTACCAATATGGGTGACCACTGCAGCCTCCCACTGTGAAGTCCTCACTGGTGTGATCTGACCACAGATCAGTCTCAGTAAAACTATCAGACCTAACCCTCCACCTTGTAGAAAATACAAGGAATTTATTACCTTCTATGGGATGGCTTACATATATTGACTGCACCTCCCGCCTCATATGGAACATGCAAATATGCAGTGCTCTACACCCATGCATTATGTAAGCAGCAGTATAACTGCACAGACTCGGCTGTACCTGACAGGAGGAATACGAGCTCCTCATGGCACAGCAAACCTGCCTGGTGGACAACTGCCATAAGCATGTTTTACAATAAGAGGGGGATATTGCTGTGTGACAGTTGGGGTGAGGATGCCACACTAAAATGGAGGCATAGCCTCCTCAGCCAAAAACAAGCACATAGTGTTGTTGTGACGATGTGTCGAAACAGTACGTGACAAAATTAACCACCGACAAAAAACTGTCCCATACCTTCTATATCTACACAGCAGCTCATAACTGGCCTGTCTTTGGGAGACACACACTATCTGCTGGACATGCTAACAACCCAGGCTGTGTCCTTCATGGGATTCAAAAAGGATTACTAACACCATTGGGAACTCCTTGCAATCATACTGTAACCACTGGCTGCATCCCAGCTGACTGGACAATGGCAACTGTTAACCCCTTGCACAAAGGTGGTGCATCCACCGATCACCAGAACTATAGACCTATTTGCCTGACTAGCCATATCTGTATGCTTGTGGGCCAAATCATCATGGAGCTGATCAGCAAACATATATGTGATCTACAAACAGTTGACTGTACA